>NW_027227441.1:0-32407 GCF_037783145.1 Equus przewalskii | reverse complement strand
TCTCACACGTGCCACAACCATGTGCATGAGATGCTGGAACCACACCCCGAACAGAGGGAAAACACCTGCCAGACCCGTCTGAACAACCTGCCGAGAACGCCGGAGCCACCTGCTCGACTCGCCGGAACCACCTACCTGACATGCCCAAATCACCAGCCGGGTATGCCAGAACCACTTGGCGGGCACTCCGGAATCATCTGCCGGACATGCCAGAACCAGCTCTCAGAGACACCAGAACCACGTGCCGGAGACGCCGGAAGCACCTGCCGAGCATGCCGGAGGCACCTGCTCGACTCGCCAGAAACACCTGCCGGACACGCCAAAATCACCTGCCGGGTACGCCAGAACCACCTGGCGGACACTCCGAAATCACCTGTCGCGCATGCCGGAACCACCTCTCAGACGTGCCGGAAGCACGTGCCGGACACGCCGGAATCACCAACCGGACAGACCGGAACCACCTGCCGAGCACGCCGGAGCCACCTGTTCGACTCGCTGGAACCACCTGCTGGACAGGCCAATATCAACTGCTGGCTATGCAAGAACCACCTGGGGGAAGGTCCGGAATCACCTGCCAGCCATGGCGGAACCACCTCTCAGACGTACCAGAACCACCTGCCAGAGAAGCTGGAAACACGTCCTGGACAGTCTGGAACCACCTGCCGGCCAAACCTGAACCAACTGCCAAGCACAACGGAACTACCTGCCAGACACGCCAAAATCACCTGCGTGTTATGCCAGAACCACTTGGAGGACTCTCTGGGATGACCTGCCGGGCATGCCGGAACCACCTCTCAGACGTGCCAGAACCATGTGGCGGACAGTCCGGAATCACCTGTTGGGCATGCGCAACCACCTCTGAGACGTACCAGAACCACATGCCGTGCAGGCTGGAACCACCTACCGGACAGACCGGAATCACCTTTCGGGCATGCCGGAACCACCAGTCAGATGTGCCAGAAACACGTGCCGGGGACGCCGGAAGCACCTGCCAAGCACGTTTGAACCACCTGCTCAACGCGCCTGAACCACCTGCCGGACATGCCAAAATACCTGCCGACTATGCCAGAACCACTTGGCGAACACTCCGGAATCACTTGCCGGGCATGCAGGAACCACCTCTCAGACATGCCAGAACCCCGTGCCAATGACCCCGGAACCACCAGCCGAGCACGCCGGAACCACCTGCTCGACTCGCCAGAACCACCTGCCGATCACGCAAAAATCACCTGCCGGCTACGCCACAACCAGTTGGTGAACACTTTGGAACCACCTGCCAGGCTTGCTGGAACCACCTGCCAGTCATGCCAAAATCACCTGCCAACTACGCCAGAACCGCTTGGCGGACACTGCGGAAACACCTGTCGGGCCGGCTGGAACCACATCTCAGACGTGCCAGAAACGTGTTCATGAGATGCTGGAACCACACCCCGAACAGACGGATACCACCTGCCAGAACCGCCTGAACCACCTGCTGAGCACGCCGGAACCACCTGCTCGACTCACCGGTACCACCTCCCTGACACGCCAAAATCACCTGCTGGGTATGCCAGAACCACTTGGCGGACACTCCGGAATCATCCGCCGGACATGCCGGAACCAGCTTTCAGACACACCAGAACCAAGTGCCGGAGACGCCGGAAGCACCTGCCGAGCATGCCGGAGCCACCTGCTCGACTCGCCAGAAACACCTGCCGGACACACCAAAATCACCTGCCGGGTACGCCAGAACCACCTGGCGGACACTCCGAAACCACCTGCCGCGCATGCCGGAACCACCTCTCAGACGTGCCGGAAGCACGTGCCGGACACCCCGGAAACACCTACCGGACAGACCGGAACCACCTGCTGAGCACGCCGGAGCCACCTGTTCGACTCGCTGGAACCACCTGCCGGACAGGCCAATATCAACTGCTGGCTATGCCAGAACCACCTGGGGGACAGTCCGGAATCACCTGCCAGCAATGGCGGAACCACCTCTCAGACGTACCAGAACCACCTGCCGGAGAAGCTGGAAACACGTCCTGGACAGACTGGAACCACGTGACGGCCATGCCTGAACCACCTGCCGAGCACGGCGGAACCACCTGCCGGACATGCCGAAATCACCTGCGGGCTACGCCAGAACCACTTGGACGACTCTCCGAAATGACCTGCCGGGCATGTTGGAACCACCTCTCAGACGTGCCAGAAGCACGTGGCGGACAGTCCGGAATCACCTGTTGGGCATACGCAACCACCTCTGAGACGTACCAGAACCGCGTCCGTGCACGCCGGAACCACCTACCGGACAGACCGGAATCAACTTTTGGGCATGCCGGAACCACCAGTCAGATGTGCCAGAAACACGTGCCGGAGACGCCGGAAGCACCTGCCGAGCACGTCGCAACCACCTGCTCAACTCGCCTGAACCACCTGCCGGACACGCCAAAATCACCTGCCCGCTACACCAGCACCACTTCGGGGACAAGCCGGAATCACGTGAGGGGCATGCCGGCACAGCCTCTCAGACTGAACCTCGTGCCGGACACCACAGAACCACCTGCCGGACAGACCGGAACCACCTGCCGGACACGCCGGAACCACCGGCTCGACCCGCCGGAACGACCGCTGGACATGCAAAACCACCTGCCGGCTACGCCGGAAACACTTGGCGAACACTCCGGAATCACCTGCCGGGCATGCCGGAACCACCTCTCAGATATGCCAGAACCACGTGCCAATGACCCCGGAAGCACCTGCCGAGCACGCCGGAACCACCTGCTCGACTCGCCAGAACCACCTGCCGGACACGCAAAAATCACCTGCCGGCTACGCCACAACCAGTTGGGGAACACTTCGGAATCACCTGCCGGCCTTGCTGGAACCACCTGCCGGTCATGCCAAAATCACCTGCCAATTACGCCAGTACCACTTGGCGGACACTGTGGAAACACCTGTCGGGCTGGCCGGAAGTACATCTCAGACGTGCCAGAACCATGTGCATGAGATGCTGGAACCACACCCCGAACAGACGGAAAACACCTGCCAGACCCGTCTGAACAACCTGCCGAGCACGCCGGAGCCACCTGCTCGACTCGCCGGAACCACCTACCTGACATGCCCAAATCACCAGCCGGGTATGCCAGAACCACTTGGCGGGCACTCCGGAATCATCTGCCGGACATGCCGGAACCAGCTCTCAGAGACACCAGAACCACGTGCCGGAGACGCCGGAAGCACCTGCCGAGCATGCCGGAGCCACCTGCTCGACTCGCCAGAAACACCTGCCGGACACGCCAAAATCACCTGCCGGGTACGCCAGAACCACCTGGCGGACACTCCGAAATCACCTGTCGCGCATGCCGGAACCACCTCTCAGACGTGCCGGAAGCACGTGCCGGACAAGCCGGAATCACCAACCGGACAGACCGGAACCACCTGCCGAGCACGTCGGAGCCACCTGTTCGATTCGCTGGAACCACCTGCTGGACAGGCCAATATCAACTGCTGGCTATGCAAGAACCACCTGGGGGAAGGTCCGGAATCACCTGCCAGCCATGGCGGAACCACCTCTCAGACGTACCAGAACCACCTGCCAGAGAAGCTGGAAACACGTCCTGGACAGTCTGGAACCACCTGCCGGCCAAGCCTGAACCACCTGCCAAGCACAACGGAACAACCTGTCAGACACGCCAAAATCACCTGCGTGTTATGCCAGAACCACTTGGAGGACTCTCTGGGATGACCTGCCGGGCATGCCGGAACCACCTCTCAGACGTGCCAGAACCATGTGGCGGACAGTCCGGAATCACCTGTTGGGCATGAGCAACCACCTCTGAGACGTACCAGAACCACATGCCGTGCACGCCGGAACCACCTACCGGACAGACCGGAATCAACTTTTGGGCATGCCGGAACCACCAGTCAGATGTGCCAGAAACACGTGCCGGAGACGCCGGAAGCACCTGCCGAGCACGTCGCAACCACCTGCTCAACTCGCCTGAACCACCTGCCGGACACGCCAAAATCACCTGCCCGCTACACCAGCACCACTTCGGGGACAAGCCGGAATCACGTGAGGGGCATGCCGGCACAGCCTCTCAGACTGAACCTCGTGCCGGACACCACAGAACCACCTGCCGGACAGACCGGAACCACCTGCCGGACACGCCGGAACCACCGGCTCGACCCGCCGGAACGACCGCTGGACATGCAAAATCACCTGCCGGCTACGCCGGAAACACTTGGCGAACACTCCGGAATCACCTGCCGGGCATGCCGGAACCACCTCTCAGATATGCCAGAACCACGTGCCAATGACCCCGGAAGCACCTGCCGAGCACGCCGGAACCACCTGCTCGACTCGCCAGAACCACCTGCCGGACACGCAAATATCACCTGCCGGCTACGCCACAACCAGTTGGGGAACACTTCGGAATCACCTGCCGGGCTTGCTGGAACCACCTGCCGGTCATGCCAAAATCACCTGGCAATTACGCCAGTACCACTTGGCGGACACTGTGGAAACACCTGTCGGGCCGGCCGGAAGTACATCTCACACGTGCCACAACCATGTGCATGAGATGCTGGAACCACACCCCGAACAGAGGGAAAACACCTGCCAGACCCGTCTGAACAACCTGCCGAGCACGCCGGAGCCACCTGCTCGACTCGCCGGAACCACCTACCTGACATGCCCAAATCACCAGCCGGGTATGCCAGAACCACTTGGCGGGCACTCCGGAATCATCTGCCGGACATGCCGGAACCAGCTCTCAGAGACACCAGAACCACGTGCCGGAGACGCCGGAAGCACCTGCCGAGCATGCCGGAGGCACCTGCTCGACTCGCCAGAAACACCTGCCAGACACGCCAAAATCACCTGCCGGGTACGCCAGAACCACCTGGCGGACACTCCGAAACCACCTGTCGCGCATGCCGGAACCACCTCTCAGACGTGCCGGAAGCACGTGCCGGACACCCCGGAAACACCGGACAGACCGGAACCACCTGCTGAGCACGCCGGAGCCACCTGTTCGACTCGCTGGAACCACCTGCCGGACAGGCCAATATCAACTGCTGGCTATGCCAGAACCACCTGGGGGACGGTTCGGAATCACCTGCCAGCAATGGCGGAACCACCTCTCAGACGTACCAGAACCACCTGCCGGAGAAGCTGGAAACACGTCCTGGACAGACTGGAACCACGTGACGGCCATGCCTGAACCACCTGCCGAGCACGGCGGAACCACCTGCCGGACACGCCGAAATCACCTGCGGGCTACGCCAGAACCACTTGGACGACTCTCCGAAATGACCTGCCGGGCATGTTGGAACCACCTCTCAGACGTGCCAGAAGCACGTGGCGGACAGTCCGGAATCACCTGTTGGGCATACGCAACCACATCTGAGACGTACCAGAACCGCGTCCGTGCACGCTGGAACCACCTACCGGACAGACCGGAATCAACTTTTGGGCATGCCGGAACCACCAGTCAGATGTGCCAGAAACACGTGCCGGAGACGCCGGAAGCACCTGCCGAGCACGTCGCAACCACCTGCTCAACTCGCCTGAACCACCTGCCGGACACGCCAAAATCACCTGCCCGCTACACCAGCACCACTTCGGGGACAAGCCGGAATCACGTGAGGGGCATGCCGGCACAGCCTCTCAGACTGAACCTCGTGCCGGACACCACAGAACCACCTGCCGGACAGACCGGAACCACCTGCCGGACACGCCGGAACCACCGGCTCGACCCGCCGGAACGACCGCTGGACATGCAAAATCACCTGCCGGCTACGCCGGAAACACTTGGCGAACACTCCGGAATCACCTGCCGGGCATGCCGGAACCACCTCTCAGATATGCCAGAACCACGTGCCAATGAACCCGGAAGCACCTGCCGAGCACGCCGGAACCACCTGCTCGACTCGCCAGAACCACCTGCCGGACACGCCAAAATCACCTGCCGGCTACGCCACAACCAGTTGGGGAACACTTCGGAATCACCTGGCGCACTTGCTGGAACCACCTGCCGGTCATGCCAAAATCACCTGCCAATTACGCCAGTACCACTTGGCGGACACTGTGGAAACACCTGTCGGGCCGGCCAGAACCACATCTCAGACGTGCCAGAACCATGTGCATGAGATGCTGGAACCACACCCCGAACAGACGGAAAACACCTGCCAGACCCGTCTGAACAACCTGCCGAGCACGCCGGAGCCACCTGCTCGACTCGCCGGAACCACCTACCTGACATGCCCAAATCACCAGCCGGGTATGCCAGAACCACTTGGCGGACACTCCGGAATCATCTGCCGGACATGCCGGAACCAGCTCTCAGAGACACCAGAACCACGTGCCGGAGACGCCGGAAGCACCTGCCGAGCATGCCGGAGCCACCTGTTCGACTCGCTGGAACCACCTGCCGGACAGGCCAATATCAACTGCTGGCTCTGCCAGAACCACCTTGGGGAAGGTCCGGAATGACCTGCCAGCCATGGCGGAACCACCTCTCAGACGTACCAGAACCACCTGCCGGAGAAGCTGGAAACACGTCCTGGACAGTCTGGAACCACCTGCCGGCCAAGCCTGAACCACCTGCCAAGCACAACGGAACAACCTGCCAGACACGCCAAAATCACCTGCGTGTTATGCCAGAACCACTTGGAGGACTCTCTGGGATGACCTGCCGGGCATGCCGGAACCACCTCTCAGACGTGCCAGTAGCACGTGGCGGACAGTCCGGAATCACCTGTTGGGCATACGCAACCACCTGTGAGACGTACCAGAACCACGCGCCGTGCACGCCGGAACCACCTACCGGACAGACCAGAATCAACTCTTCGGCATGCCGGAACCACAAGTCAGATGTGCCAGAAACACGTGCCGGAGACGCCGGAAGCACCTGCCGAGCATGCCGGAGCCACCTGCTCGACTCGCCAGAAACACCTGCCGGACACGCCAAAATCACCTGCCGGGTACGCCAGAACCACCTGGCGGACACTCCGGAATCACTTGCCGGGCATGCAGGAACCACCTCTCAGACATGCCAGAACCCCGTGCCAATGACCCTGGAAGCACCAGCCGAGCACGCCGGAACCACCTGCTCGACTCGCCAGAACCACCTGCCGATCACGCAAAAATCACCTGCCGGCTACGCCACAACCAGTTGGTGAACACTTTGGAATCACCTGCCAGGCTTGCTGGAACCACCTGCCAGTCATGCCAAAATCACCTGCCAACTACGCCAAAACCGCTTGGCGGACACTGCGGAAACACCTGTCGGGCCGGCTGGAACCACATCTCAGACGTGCCAGAAACGTGTTCATGAGATGCTGGAACCACACCCCCAACAGACGGATACCACCTGCCAGAACCGCCTGAACCACCTGCTGAGCACGCCGGAACCACCTGCTCGACTCACCGGTACCACCTCCCTGACACGCCAAAATCACCTGCTGGGTATGCCAGAACCACTTGGCGGACACTCCGGAATCATCCGCCGAACATGCCGGAACCAGCTCTCAGACACACCAGAACCAAGTGACGGAGACGCCGGAAGCACCTGCCGAGAATGCCGGAGCCACCTGCTCGACTCGCCAGAAACACCTGCCGGAGACGCCAAAATCACCTGCCGGGTACGCCATAACCACCTGGCGGACACTCAGAAATCACCTGTCGCGCATGCCGGAACCACCTCTCAGACGTGCCGGAAGCACGTGCCGGACACGCCGGAATCACCTACCGGACAGACTGGAACCACCTGCCGAGCACGCCGGAGCCACCTGTTCGACTCGCTGGAACCACCTGCCGGACAAGCCAATATCAACTGCTGGCTATGCCAGAACCACCTGTGGGACGGTCCGGAATCACCTGCCAGCCATGGCGGAACCACCTCTCAGACGTACCAGAACCACCTGCCGGAGAAGCTGGAAACACGTCCTGGACAGACTGGAACCACGTGACGGCCATGCCTGAACCACCTACCGAGCACGGCGGAACCACCTGCCGGACACGCCGAAATCACCTGCGGGCTACGCCAGAACCACTTGGACGACTCTCCGAAATGACCTGCCGGGCATGTTGGAACCACCTCTCAGACGTGCCAGAAGCACCTGGCGGACAGTCCGGAATCACCTGTTGGGCATACGCAACCACCTCTGAGACGTACCAGAACCGCGTGCCGTGCATGCCGGAACCACCTACCGGACAGACCGGAATCAACTTTTGGGCATGCCGGAACCACCAGTCAGATGTGCCAGAAACACGTGCCGGAGACGCCGGAAGCACCTGCCGAGCACGTCGCAACCACCTGCTCAACTCGCCTGAACCACCTGCCGGACACGCCAAAATCACCTGCCCGCTACACCAGCACCACTTCGGGGACAAGCCGGAATCACGTGAGGGGCATGCCGGCACAGCCTCTCAGACTGAACCTCGTGCCGGACACCAGAGAACCACCTGCCGGACAGACCGGAACCACCTGCCGGACACGCCGGAACCACCGGCTCGACCCGCCGGAACGACCGCTGGACATGCAAAATCACCTGCCGGCTACGCCGGAAACACTTGGCAAACACTCCGGAATCACTTGCCGGGAATGCCGGAAGCACCTCTCAGATATGCCAGAACCACGTGCAGATGAACCCGGAAGCACCTGCCGAGCACGCCGGAACCACCTGCTCGACTCGCCAGAACCACCTGCCGGACACGCAAAAATCACCTGCCGGCTACGCCACAACCAGTTGGGGAACACTTCGGAATCACCTGGCGGACTTGCTGGAACCACCTGCCGGTCATGCCAAAATCACCTGCCAATTACGCCAGTACCACTTGGCGGGAACTGTGGAAACACCTGTCGGGCCGGCCAGAACCACATCTCAGACGTGCCAGAACCATGTGCATGAGATGCTGGAACCACACCCCGAACAGACGGAAAACACCTGCCAGACCCGTCTGAACAACCTGCCGAGCACGCCGGAGCCACCTGCTCGACTCGCCGGAACCACCTACCTGACATGCCCAAATCACCAGCCGGGTATGCCAGAACCACTTGGCGGACACTCCGGAATCATCTGCCGGACATGCCGGAACCAGCTCTCAGAGACACCAGAACCACGTGCCGGAGACGCCGGAAGCACCTGCCGAGCATGCCGGAGCCACCTGCTCGACTCGCCAGAAACACCTGCCGGACACGCCAAAATCACCTGCCGGGTACGCCAGAACCACCTGGCGGACACTCCGAAATCACCTGTCGCGCATGCCGGAACCACCTCTCAGACGTGCCGGAAGCACGTGACGGACACGCCGGAATCACCAACCGGACAGACCGGAACCACCTGCCGAGCACGTCGGAGCCCCCTTTCGACTCGCTGGAACCACCTGCCGGACAGGCCATTATCAAATGCTGGCTATGCCAGAACCACCTGGGGGACGGTCCGGAATCAGCTGACAGCCATGGCGGAACCACCTCTCAGACGTACCAGAACCACCTGCCGGAGAAGCTGGAAACACGTCCTCGACAGTCTGGAACCACCTGCCGGCCAAGCCTGAACCACCTGCCAAGCACAACGGAACAACCTGCCAGACACGCCAAAATCACCTGCGTGTCATGCCAGAACCACTTGGAGGACTCTCTGGGATGACCTGCCGGGCATGCCGGAACCACCTCTCAGACGTGCCAGAACCATGTGGCGGACAGTCCGGAATCACCTGTTGGGCATGCGCAACCACCTCTGAGACGTACCAGAACCACATGCCGTGCAGGCTGGAACCACCTACCGGACAGACCGGAATCACCTTTCGGGCATGCCGGAACCACCTGTCAGATGTGCCAGAAACACGTGCCGGAGACGCCGGAAGCACCTGCCAAGCACGTTGGAACCACCTGCTCAACTCGCCTGAACCACCTGCCGGACATGCCAAAATCACCTGCCGACTATGCCAGAACCACTTGGCGAACACTCCGGAATCACCTGTCGGGCATGCAGGAACCACCTCTCAGACATGCCAGAACCCCGTGCCAATGACCCCGGAAGCACCAGCCGAGCACGCCGGAACCACCTGCTCGACTCGCCAGAACCACCTTCCGATCACGCAAAAATCACCTGCCGGCTACGCCACAACCAGTTGGGGAACACTTTGGAATCACCTGCCAGGCCTGCTGGAACCACCTGCCAGTCATGCCAAAATCACCTGCCAACTACGCCAGAACCGCTTGGCGGACACTGCGGAAACACCTGTCGGGCCGGCTGGAACCACATCTCAGACGTGCCAGAAACGTGTTCATGAGATGCTGGAACCACACCCCGAACAGACGGAAAACACCTGCCAGACCCGTCTGAACAACCTGCCGAGCACGCCGGAGCCACCTGCTCGACTCGCCGGAACCACCTACCTGACATGCCCAAATCACCAGCCGGGTATGCCAGAACCACTTGGCGGACACTCCGGAATCATCTGCCGGACATGCCGGAACCAGCTCTCAGACACACCAGAACCACGTGCCGGAGACGCCGGAAGCACCTGCCGAGCATGCCGGAGCCACCTGCTCGACTCGCCAGAAACACCTGCCGGACACGCCAAAATCACCTGCCGGGTACGCCAGAACCACCTGGCGGACACTCCGAAACCACCTGTCGCGCATGCCGGAACCACCTCTCAGACGTGCCGGAAGCACGTGCCGGACACGCCGGAATCACCTACCGGACAGACCGGAACCACCTGCTGAGCACGCCGGAGCCACCTGCTCGACTCGCCAGAAACACCTGCCGGACACGCCAAAATCACCTGCCGGGTATGCCAGAACCACCTGGCGGACACTACGGAATCACCTGCCGCGCATGCCGGAACCACCTCTCAGACGTGCCGGAAGCACGTGCCAGACACGCCGGAAACACCTACCGGACAGACCGGAACCACCTGCCAAGAACGCCGGAGCCACCTGTTCGATTCGCTGGAACCACCTGCCGGACAGGCCAATATCAACTGCTGGCTATGCCAGAACCACCTGGGGGACGGTCCGGGATCACCTGCCAGCCATGGCGGAACCACCTCTCAGAGGTACCAGAACCACCTGCCGGAGAAGCTGGAAACACGTCCTGGACAGACTGGAACCACCTGCCGGCCAAGCCTGAACCACCTGCCAAGAACAACGGAACAACCTGCCAGACACGCCAAAATCACCTGCGTGTTATGAAAGAACCACTTGGACGACTCTCCGAAATGACCTGCCGGGCATGTTGGAACCACCTCTCAGACGTGCCAGAAGCACGTGGCGGACAGTCCGGAATCACCTGTTGGGCGTACGCAACCACCTCTGACACGTACCAGAACCACATGCCGTGCACGCCGGAACCACCTACCGGACAGACCGGAATCAACTTTTGGGCATACCGGAACCACCAGTCAGATGTGCCAGAAACACGTGCCGGAGACGCCGGAAGCACCTGCCGAGCACGTCGCAACCACCTGCTCAACTCGCCTGAACCACCTGCCGGACACGCCAAAATCACCTGCCCGCTACACCAGCACCACTTCGGGGACAAGCCGGAATCACGTGAGGGGCATGCCGGCACAGCCTCTCAGACTGAACCTCGTGCCGGACACCACAGAACCACCTGCCGGACAGACCGGAACCACTTGCCGGACACGCCGGAACCACCGGCTCGACCCGCCGGAACGACCCCTGGACATGCAAAATCACCTGCCTGCTACGCCGGAAACACTTGGCGAACAATCCGGAATCACCTGCCGTGCATGCCGGAACCACCTCTCAGATATGCCAGAGCCACGTGCCAATGACCCCGGAAGCACCTGCCGAGCACGCCGGAACCACCTGCTCGACTCGCCAGAACCACCTGCCGGACACGCAAAAATCACCTGCCGGCTACGCCACAACCAGTTGGGGAACACTTCGGAATCACCTGCCGGGCTTGCCGGAACCACCTGCCGGTCATGCCAAAATCACCTGCCAACTACGCCAGTACCACTTGGCGGACACTGTGGAAACACCTGTCGGGCCGGCCGGAACCACATCTCAGACGTGGCAGAACCATGTGCATGAGATGCTGGAACCACACCCCGAACAGACGGAAAACAACTGCCAGACCCGTCTGAACAACCTGCCGAGCACGCCAGAGCCACCTACCTGACATGCCCAAATCACCAGCCGGGTATGCCAGAACCACTTGGGGGGCACTCCGGAATCATCTGCCGGACATGCCGGAACCAGCTCTCAGAGACACCAGAACCACGTGCCGGAGACGCCGGAAGCACCTGCCGAGCATGCCGGAGCCACCTGCTCAACTCGCCAGAAACACCTGCCGGACACGCCAAAATCACCTGCCGGGTACGCCAGAACCACTTGGCGAACACTCCGGAATCACTTGCCGGGCATGCAGGAACCACCTCTCAGACATGCCAGAACCCCGTGCCAATGACCCCGGAAGCACCAGCCGAGCACGCCGGAACCACCTGCTCGACTCGCCAGAACCACCTGCCGATCACGCAAAAATCATCTGCCGGCTACGCCACAACCAGTTGGGGAACACTTCGGAATCACCTGGGGGCTTGCCGGAACCACCTGCCAGTCATGCCAAAATCACCTGCCAACTACGCAGGTACCACTTGGCGGACACTGTGGAAACCCCTGTCGGGCCGGCCGGAACCACATCTCAGACGTGCCAGAACCATGTGCATGAGATGCTGGAACCACACCCCGAACAGACGGAAAACACCTGCCAGACCCGTCTGAACAACCTGCCGAGCACGCCGGAGCCACCTGCTCGACTCGCCGGAACCACCTACCTGACATGCCCAAATCACCAGCCGGGTATGCCAGAACCACTTGGCGGGCACTCCGGAATCATCTGCCGGACATGCCGGAACCAGCTCTCAGAGACACCAGAACCACGTGCCGGAGACGCCGGAAGCACCTGCCGAGCATGCCGGAGCCACCTGCTCGACTCGCCAGAAACACCTGCCGGACACGCCAAAATCACCTGATGGGTACGCCAGAACCACCTGGCGGACACTCCGAAATCACCTGTCGCGCATGCCGGAACCACCTCTCAGACGTGCCGGAAGCACGTGCCGGACACGTCGGAATCACCAACCGGACAGACCGGAACCACCTGCCGAGCACGTCGGAGCCACCTGTTCGACTCGCTGGAACCACCTGCTGGACAGGCCAATATCAACTGCTGGCTATGCAAGAACCACCTGGGGGAAGGTCCGGAATCACCTGCCAGCCATGGCGGAACCACCTCTCAGACGTACCAGAACCACCTGCCAGAGAAGCTGGAAACACGTCCTGGACAGACTGGAACCACCTGCCGGCCAAGCCTGAACCACCTGCCAAGCACAACGGAACAACCTGCCAGACACGCCAAAATCACCTGCGTGTTATGCAAGAACCACTTGGACGACTCTCCGAAATGACCTGCCGAGCATGTTGGAACCACCTCTCAGACGTGCCAGAAGCACGTGGCGGACAGTCCGGAATCACCTGTTGGGCATACGCAACCACCTCTGACACGTACGAGAACCACGTGCCGTGCACGCCGGAACCACCTACCGGGCAGCCCGGAATCAACTTTTGGGCATACCAGAACCACCAGTCAGATGTGCCAGAAACACGTGCCGGAGACGCCGGAAGCACCTGCCGAGCACGTCGCAACCACCTGCTCAACTCGCCTGAACCACCTGCCGGACACGCCAAAATCACCTGCCCGCTACACCAGCACCACTTCGGGGACAAGCCGGAATCACGTGAGGGGCATGCCGGCACAGCCTCTCAGACTGAACCTCGTGCCGGACACCACAGAACCACCTGCCGGACAGACCGGAACCACTTGGCGGACACGCCGGAACCACCGGCTCGACCCGCCGGAACGACCCCTGGACATGCAAAATCACCTGCCGGCTACGCCGGAAACACTTGGCGAACAATCCGGAATCACCTGCCGGGCATGCCGGAAGCACCTCTCAGATATGCCAGAACCACGTGCCAATGACCCCGGAAGCACCTGCCGAGCACGCCGGAACCACCTGCTCGACTCGCCAGAACCACCTGCCGGACACGCCAAAATCACCTGCCGGCTACGCCACAACCAGTTGGGGAAAACTTCTGAATCACCTGCCGGGCTTGCCGGAACCACCTGCCAGTCATGCCAAAATCACCTGTCAACTACGCCAGTACCACTTGGCGGACACTGTGGAAACACCTGTCGGGCCGGCCGGAACCACATCTGAGACGTGCCAGAACCATGTGCATGAGATGCTGGAACCACACCCCGAACAGACGGAAAACACCTGCCAGACCCGTCTGAACAACCTGCCGAGCACGCCAGAGCCACCTACCTGACATGCCCAAATCACCAGCCGGGTATGCCAGAACCACTTGGGGGGCACTCCGGAATCATCTGCCGGACATGCCGGAACCAGCTCTCAGAGACACCAGAACCACGTGCCGGAGACGCCGGAAGCACCTGCCGAGCATGCCGGAGCCACCTGCTCAACTCGCCAGAAACACCTGCCGGACACGCCAAAATCACCTGCCGGGTACGCCAGAACCACTTGGCGAACACTCCGGAATCACTTGCCGGGCATGCAGGAACCACCTCTCAGACATGCCAGAACCCCGTGCCAATGACCCCGGAAGCACCAGCCGAGCACGCCGGAACCACCTTCTCGACTCGCCAGAACCACCTGCCGATCACGCAAAAATCATCTGCCGGCTACGCCACAACCAGTTGGGGAACACTTCGGAATCACCTGGGGGCTTGCCGGAACCACCTGCCAGTCATGCCAAAATCACCTGCCAACTACGCAGGTACCACTTGGCGGACACTGTGGAAACCCCTGTCGGGCCGGCCGGAACCACATCTCAGACGTGCCAGAACCATGTGCATGAGATGCTGGAACCACACCCCGAACAGACGGAAAACACCTGCCAGACCCGTCTGAACAACCTGCCGAGCACGCCGGAGCCACCTGCTCGACTCGCCGGAACCACCTACCTGACATGCCCAAATCACCAGCCGGGTATGCCAGAACCACTTGGCGGGCACTCCGGAATCATCTGCCGGACATGCCGGAACCAGCTCTCAGAGACACCAGAACCACGTGCCGGAGACGCCGGAAGCACCTGCCGAGCATGCCGGAGCCACCTGCTCGACTCGCCAGAAACACCTGCCGGACACGCCAAAATCACCTGCCGGGTACGCCAGAACCACCTGGCGGACACTCCGAAATCACCTGTCGCGCATGCCGGAACCACCTCTCAGACGTGCCGGAAGCACGTGCCGGACACGCCGGAATCACCAACCGGACAGACCGGAACCACCTGCCGAGCACGTCGGAGCCACCTGTTCGACTCGCTGGAACCACCTGCTGGACAGGCCAATATCAACTGCTGGCTATGCAAGAACCACCTGGGGGAAGGTCCGGAATCACCTGCCAGCCATGGCGGAACCACCTCTCAGACGTACCAGAACCACCTGCCAGAGAAGCTGGAAACACGTCCTGGACAGTCTGGAACCACCTGCCGGCTAAGCCTGAACCACCTGCCAAGCACAACGGAACAACCTGCCAGACACGCCAAAATCACCTGCGTGTTATGCCAGAACCACTTGGAGGACTCTCTGGGATGACCTGCCGGGCATGCCGGAACCACCTCTCAGACGTGCCAGAACCATGTGGCGGACAGTCCGGAATCACCTGTTGGGCATGCGCAACCACCTCTGAGACGTACCAGAACCACATGCCGTGCAGGCTGGAACCACCTACCGGACAGACCGGAATCACCTTTCGGGCATGCCGGAACCACCTGTCAGATGTGCCAGAAACACGTGCCGGAGACGCCGGAAGCACCTGCCAAGCACGTTGGAACCACCTGCTCAACGCGCCTGAACCACCTGCCGGACATGCCAAAATCACCTGCCGACTATGCCAGAACCACTTGGCGAACACTCCGGAATCACTTGCCGGGCATGCAGGAACCACCTCTCAGACATGCCAGAACCCCGTGCCAATGACCCCGGAAGCACCAGCCGAGCACGCCGGAACCACCTGCTCGACTCGCCAGAACCACCTGCCGATCACGCAAAAATCACCTGCCGGCTACGCCACAACCAGTTGGTGAACACTTTGGAACCACCTGCCAGGCTTGCTGGAACCACCTGCCAATCATGCCAAAATCACCTGCCGGGTACGCCAGAACCACCTGGCAGACACTCCGAAATCACCTGTCGCGCATGCCGGAACCACCTCTCAGACGTGCCGGAAGCACGTGCCGGACACGCCGGAATCACCTACCGGACAGACCGGAACCACCTGCCGAGCACGCCGGAGCCACATGTTCGACTCGTTGGAACCACCTGCCGGACAGGCCAATATCAACTGCTGGCTATGCCAGAACCACCTGGGGGACGGTCCGGAATCACCTGCCGGGCATGCCGGAACCACCTCTCAGATATGCCAGAACCACGTGCCAATGACCCCGGAAGCACCAGCCGAGCACGCCGGAACCAACTGCTCGACTCGCCAGAACCACCTGCCGATCACGCAAAAATCACCTGCCGGCTACGCCACAACCAGTTGGTGAACACTTTGGAACCACCTGCCAGGCTTGCAGGAACCACCTGCCAATCATGCCAAAATCACCTGCCAACTACGCCAGAACCGCTTGGCGGACACTGCGGAAACACCTGTCGGGCCGGCTGGAACAACATCTCAGACGTGCCAGAAATGTGTTCATGAGATGCTGGAACCACACCCCGAACAGACGGATACCACCTGCCAGAACCGCCTGAACCACCTGCTGAGCACGCCGGAACCACCTGCTCGACTCACCGGTACCATCTCCCTGACACACCAAAATCACCTGCTGGGTATGCCAGAACCACTTGGCGGACACTCCGGAATCATCTGACGGACATGCCGGAACCAGCTCTCAGACACACCAGAACCAAGTGCCGGAGACTTCGGAAGCACCTGCCGAGCATGCCGGAGCCACCTGCTCGACTCGCCAGAAACACCTGCCGGACACGCCAAAATCACCTGCCGGGTACGCCAGAACCACCGGGCGGAGACTCCGGAATCACCTGTTGCTCATGCCGGAACCACCTCTCAGACGTGCCGGAAGCACGTGCCAGACACGCCGGAAACACCTACCGGACAGACCGGAACCACCTGCCAAGAACGCCGGAGCCACCTGTTCGACTCGCTGGAACCACCTGCCGGACAGGCCAATATCAACTGCTGGCTATGCCAGAACCACCTGGGGGATGGTCCGGGATCACCTGCCAGCCATGGCGGAACCACCTCTCAGACGTACCAGAACCACCTGCCGGAGAAGCTGGAAACACGTCCTGGACATACTGGAACCAAGTGACGGCCATGCCTGAACCACCTGCCGAGCACGGCGGAAGCACCTGCCGGACACGACAAAATCACCTGCGGGCTACACCAGAACCACTTGGACGACTCTCCGAAATGACCTGCCGGGCATGTTGGAACCACCTCTCAGACGTGCCAGAAGCACGTGGCGGACAGTCCGGAATCACCTGTTGGGCATACGCAACCACCTCTGAGACGTACCAGAACCACGTGCCGTGCACGCCGGAACCACCTACCGGACAGACCGGAATCAACTTTTGGGCATGCCGGAACCACCAGTCAGATGTGCCAGAAACACGTGCCGGAGACGCCGGAAGCACCTGCCGAGCACGTCGCAACCACCTGCTCAACTCGCCTGAACCACCTGCCGGACACGCCAAAATCACCTGCCCGCTACACCAGCACCACTTCGGGGACAAGCCGGAATCACGTGAGGGGCATGCCGGCACAGCCTCTCAGACTGAACCTCGTGCCGGACACCACAGAACCACCTGCCGGACAGACCGGAACCACCTGCCGGACACGCCGGAACCACCGGCTCGACCCGCCGGAACGACCGCTGGACATGCAAAATCACCTGCCGGCTACGCCGGAAACACTTGGCGAACACTCCGGAATCACCTGCCGGGCATGCCGGAACCAGCTCTCAGACACACCAGAACCACGTGCCGGAGACGCCGGAAGCACCTGCCGAGCATGACGGAGCCACCTGCTCGACTCGCCAGAAACACCTGCCGGACACGCCAAAATCACCTGCCGGGTACGCCAGAACCACCTGGCGGACACTCCGAAATCACCTGTCTCGCATGCCGGAACCACCTCTCAGACGTGCCGGAAGCACGTGCCGGACACGCCGGAATCACCTACCGGACAGACCGGAACCACCTGCCGAGCACGCCGGAGCCACCTGTTCGACTCGCTGGAACCACCTGCCGGACAGGCCAATATCAACTGCTGGCTATGCCAGAACCACCTGGGGGACGGTCCGGAATCACCTGCCGGGCATGCCGGAACCACCTCTCAGATATGCCAGAACCACGTGCCAATGACCCCGGAAGCACCTGCCAGGCACGCCGCAACCACCTGCTCGACTCGCCGGAACCAACTGCCAGACACGCAAAAATCACCTGCCGGCTACGCCACAACCAGTTGGGGAACACTTCGGAATCACCTGCCGGGCTTGCTGGAACCACCTGCCGGTCATGCCAAAATCACCTGCCAATTACGCCAGTACCACTTGGCGGACACTGTGGAAACACCTGTCGGGCCGGCCGGAACCACATCTCAGAGGTGCCACAACCATGTGCATGAGATGCTGGAACCACACCCCGAACAGACGGAAAACACCTGCCAGACCCGTCTGAACAACCTGCCGAGCACGCCGGAGCCACCTGCTTCACTCGCTGGAACCACCTACCTGACATGCCCAAATCACCAGCCAGGTATGGCAGAACCACTTGGCGGGCACTCCGGAATCATCTGCCGGACATGCCGGAACCAGCTCTCCGAGACACCAGAACCACGTGCCGGAGACGCCGGAAGCACCTGCCGAGCATGCCGGAGGCACCTGCTCGACTCGCCAGAAACACCTGCCGTACACGCCAAAATCACCTGCCGGGTATGCCAGAACCACCTGGCGGACACTCCGAAATCACCTGTCGCACATGCCGGAACCACCTCTCAGACGTGCCGGAAGCACGTGCCGGACACGCCGGAATCACCTACCGGACAGACCGGAACCACCTGCCGAGCACGCCGGAGCCACCTGTTCGACTCGCTGGAACCACCTGCCGGACAGGCCAATATCAACTGCTGGCTATGCCAGAACCACCTGTGGTCGGTCGGGAATCACCTGTCAGCCATGGCGGAACCACCTCTCAGACGTACCAGAACCACCTGCCTGAGAAGCTGGAAACATGTCCTTGACAGTCTGGAACCACCTGCCGGCCAAGCCTGAACCACCTGCCAAGCACAACGGAACAACCTGCCAGACACGCCAAAATCACCTGCGTGTTATGCCAGAACCACTTGGAGGACTCTCTGGGATGACCTGCCGGGCATGCCGGAACCACCTCTCAGACGTGCCAGAACCATGTGGCGGACAGTCCGGAATCACCTGTTGGGCATGCGCAACCACCTCTGAGACGTACCAGAACCACATGCCGTGCAGGCTGGAACCACCTACCGGACAGACCGGAATCACCTTTCGGGCATGCCGGAACCACCTGTCAGATGTGCCAGAAACACGTGCCGGAGACGCCGGAAGCACCTGTCAAGCACGTTGGAACCACCTGCTCAACTCGCCTGAACCACCTGCCGAACATGCCAAAATCACCTGCCGACTATGCCAGAACCACTTGGCGAACACTCCGGAATCACTTGCCGGCATGCAGGAACCACCTCTCAGACATGCCAGAACCCCGTGCCAATGACCCCGGAAGCACCAGCCGAGCACGCCGGAACCACCTGCTCGACTCGCCAGAACCACCTGCCGATCACGCAAAAATCACCTGCCGGCTACGCCACAACCAGTTGGTGAACACTTTGGAATCACCTGCCAGGCTTGCCGGAACCACCTGCCATTCATGCCAAAATCACCTGCCAACTACGCCAGAACCGCTTGGCGGACACTGCGGAAACACCTGTCGGGCCGGCTGGAACCACATCTCAGACGTGCCAGAAACGTGTTCATGAGATGCTGGAACCACACCCCGAACAGACGGATACCACCTGCCAGAACCGCCTGAACCACCTGCTGAGCACGCCGGAACCACCTGCTCGACTCACCAGTACCACCTCCCTGACACGCCAAAATCACCTGCTGGGTATGCCAGAACCACTTGGCGGACACTCCGGAATCATCTGACGGACATGCCGGAACCAGCTCTCAGACACACCAGAACCAAGTGCCGGAGACGCCGGAAGCACCTGCCGAGCATGCCGGAGCCACCTGCTCGACTCGCCAGAAACACCTGCCGGACACGCCAAAATCACCTGCCGGGTATGCCAGAACCACCTGGCGGAGACTCCAGAATCACCTGTCGCGCATGCCGGAACCACCTCTCAGACGTGCCGGAAGCACGTGCCAGACACGCCGGAACCACCTACCGGACAGACCGGAACCACCTACCAAGAACGCCGGAGCCACCTGTTCGACTCGCTGGAACCACCTGCCGGACAGGCCAATATCAACTGCTGGCTATGCCAGAACCACCTGGGGGACAGTCCGGGATCACCTGCCAGCCATGGCGGAACCACCTCTCAGACGTACCAGAACCACCTGCCGGAGAATCTGGAAACACGTCCTGGACAGACTGGAACCACGTGACGGCCATGCCTGAACCACCTGCCGAGCACAGCGGAACCACCTGCCGGACACGCCAAAATCACCTGCGGGCTACGCCAGAACCACTTGGACGACTCTCCGAAATGACCTGCCGGGCATGTTGGAACCACCTCTCAGACGTGCCAGAAGCACGTGGCGGACAGTCCGGAATCACCTGTTGGGCATACGCAACCACCTCTGAGACGTACCAGAACCACGTGCCGTGCACGCCGGAACCACCTACCGGACAGACCGGAATCAACTTTTGGGCATGCCGGAACCACCAGTCAGATGTGCCAGAAACACGTGCCGGAGACGCCGGAAGCACCTGCCGAGCACGTCGCAACCACCTGCTCAACTCGCCTGAACCACCTGCCGGACACGCCAAAATCACCTGCCCGCTACACCAGCACCACTTCGGGGACAAGCCGGAATCACGTGAGGGGCATGCCGGCACAGCCTCTCAGACTGAACCTCGTGCCGGACACCACAGAACCACCTGCCGGACAGACCGGAACCACCTGCCGGACACGCCGGAACCACCGGCTCGACCCGCCGGAACGACCCCTGGACATGCAAAATCACCTGCCGGCTACGCCGGAAACACTTGGCGAACACTCCGGAATCACCTGCCGGGCATGCCGGAACCACCTCTCAGATATGCCAGAACCACGTGCCAATGACCCCGGAAGCACCTGCCGAGCACGCCGGAACCACCTGCTCGACTCGCCAGAACCACCTGCCGGACACGCCAAAATCACCTGCCGGCTACGCCACAACCAGTTGGGGAACACTTCGGAATCACCTGCCGGGCTTGCTGGAACCACCTGCCAGTCATGCCAAAATCACCTGTCAACTACGCCAGTACCACTTGGCGGACACTGTGGAAACACCTGTCGGGCCGGCCGGAACCACATCTGAGACGTGCCAGAACCATGTGCATGAGATGCTGGAACCACACCCCGAACAGACGGAAAACAACTGCCAGACCCGTCTGAACAACCTGCCGAGCACGCCAGAGCCACCTACCTGACATGCCCAAATCACCAGCCGGGTATGCCAGAACCACTTGGGGGGCACTCCGGAATCATCTGCCGGACATGCCGGAACCAGCTCTCAGAGACACCAGAACCACGTGCCGGAGACGCCGGAAGCACCTGCCGAGCATGCCGGAGCCACCTGCTCAACTCGCCAGAAACACCTGCCGGACACGCCAAAATCACCTGCCGGGTACGCCAGAACCACTTGGCGAACACTCCGGAATCACTTGCCGGGCATGCAGGAACCACCTCTCAGACATGCCAGAACCCCGTGCCAATGACCCCGGAAGCACCAGCCGAGCACGCCGGAACCACCTTCTCGACTCGCCAGAACCACCTGCCGATCACGCAAAAATCATCTGCCGGCTACGCCACAACCAGTTGGGGAACACTTCGGAATCACCTGGGGGCTTGCCGGAACCACCTGCCAGTCATGCCAAAATCACCTGCCAACTACGCAGGTACCACTTGGCGGACACTGTGGAAACCCCTGTCGGGCCGGCCGGAACCACATCTCAGACGTGCCAGAACCATGTGCATGAGATGCTGGAACCACACCCCGAACAGACGGAAAACACCTGCCAGACCCGTCTGAACAACCTGCCGAGCACGCCGGAGCCACCTGCTCGACTCGCCGGAACCACCTACCTGACATGCCCAAATCACCAGCCGGGTATGCCAGAACCACTTGGCGGGCACTCCGGAATCATCTGCCGGACATGCCGGAACCAGCTCTCAGAGACACCAGAACCACGTGCCGGAGACGCCGGAAGCACCTGCCGAGCATGCCGGAGCCACCTGCTCGACTCGCCAGAAACACCTGCCGGACACGCCAAAATCACCTGCCGGGTACGCCAGAACCACCTGGCGGACACTCCGAAATCACCTGTCGCGCATGCCGGAACCACCTCTCAGACGTGCCGGAAGCACGTGCCGGACACGCCGGAATCACCAACCGGACAGACCGGAACCACCTGCCGAGCACGTCGGAGCCACCTGTTCGACTCGCTGGAACCACCTGCTGGACAGGCCAATATCAACTGCTGGCTATGCAAGAACCACCTGGGGGAAGGTCCGGAATCACCTGCCAGCCATGGCGGAACCACCTCTCAGACGTACCAGAACCACCTGCCAGAGAAGCTGGAAACACGTCCTGGACAGTCTGGAACCACCTGCCGGCTAAGCCTGAACCACCTGCCAAGCACAACGGAACAACCTGCCAGACACGCCAAAATCACCTGCGTGTTATGCCAGAACCACTTGGAGGACTCTCTGGGATGACCTGCCGGGCATGCCGGAACCACCTCTCAGACGTGCCAGAACCATGTGGCGGACAGTCCGGAATCACCTGTTGGGCATGCGCAACCACCTCTGAGACGTACCAGAACCACATGCCGTGCAGGCTGGAACCACCTACCGGACAGACCGGAATCACCTTTCGGGCATGCCGGAACCACCTGTCAGATGTGCCAGAAACACGTGCCGGAGACGCCGGAAGCACCTGCCAAGCACGTTGGAACCACCTGCTCAACGCGCCTGAACCACCTGCCGGACATGCCAAAATCACCTGCCGACTATGCCAGAACCACTTGGCGAACACTCCGGAATCACTTGCCGGGCATGCAGGAACCACCTCTCAGACATGCCAGAACCCCGTGCCAATGACCCCGGAAGCACCAGCCGAGCACGCCGGAACCACCTGCTCGACTCGCCAGAACCACCTGCCGATCACGCAAAAATCACCTGCCGGCTACGCCACAACCAGTTGGTGAACACTTTGGAACCACCTGCCAGGCTTGCTGGAACCACCTGCCAATCATGCCAAAATCACCTGCCGGGTACGCCAGAACCACCTGGCAGACACTCCGAAATCACCTGTCGCGCATGCCGGAACCACCTCTCAGACGTGCCGGAAGCACGTGCCGGACACGCCGGAATCACCTACCGGACAGACCGGAACCACCTGCCGAGCACGCCGGAGCCACCTGTTCGACTCGTTGGAACCACCTGCCGGACAGGCCAATATCAACTGCTGGCTATGCCAGAACCACCTGGGGGACGGTCCGGAATCACCTGCCGGGCATGCCGGAACCACCTCTCAGATATGCCAGAACCACGTGCCAATGACCCCGGAAGCACCAGCCGAGCACGCCGGAACCAACTGCTCGACTCGCCAGAACCACCTGCCGATCACGCAAAAATCACCTGCCGGCTACGCCACAACCAGTTGGTGAACACTTTGGAACCACCTGCCAGGCTTGCAGGAACCACCTGCCAATCATGCCAAAATCACCTGCCAACTACGCCAGAACCGCTTGGCGGACACTGCGGAAACACCTGTCGGGCCGGCTGGAACAACATCTCAGACGTGCCAGAAATGTGTTCATGAGATGCTGGAACCACACCCCGAACAGACGGATACCACCTGCCAGAACCGCCTGAACCACCTGCTGAGCACGCCGGAACCACCTGCTCGACTCACCGGTACCACCTCCCTGACACGCCAAAATCACCTGCTGGGTATGCCAGAACCACTTGGCGGACACTCCGGAATCATCTGACGGACATGCCGGAACCAGCTCTCAGACACACCAGAACCAAGTGCCGGAGACGTCGGAAGCACCTGCCGAGCATGCCGGAGCCACCTGCTCGACTCGCCAGAAACACCTGCCGGACACGCCAAAATCACCTGCCGGGTACGCCAGAACCACCGGGCGGAGACTCCGGAATCACCTGTTGCTCATGCCGGAACCACCTCTCAGACGTGCCGGAAGCACGTGCCAGACACGCCGGAAACACCTACCGGACAGACCGGAACCACCTGCCAAGAACGCCGGAGCCACCTGTTCGACTCGCTGGAACCACCTGCCGGACAGGCCAATATCAACTGCTGGCTATGCCAGAACCACCTGGGGGACGGTCCGGGATCACCTGCCAGCCATGGCGGAACCACCTCTCAGACGTACCAGAACCACCTGCCGGAGAAGCTGGAAACACGTCCTGGACATACTGGAACCAAGTGACGGCCATGCCTGAACCACCTGCCGAGCACGGCGGAAGCACCTGCCGGACACGCCAAAATCACCTGCGGGCTACACCAGAACCACTTGGACGACTCTCCGAAATGACCTGCCGGGCATGTTGGAACCACCTCTCAGACGTGCCAGAAGCACGTGGCGGACAGTCCGGAATCACCTGTTGGGCATACGCAACCACCTCTGAGACGTACCAGAACCACGTGCCGTGCACGCCGGAACCACCTACCGGACAGACCGGAATCAACTTTTGGGCATGCCGGAACCACCAGTCAGATGTGCCAGAAACACGTGCCGGAGACGCCGGAAGCACCTGCCGAGCACGTCGCAACCACCTGCTCAACTCGCCTGAACCACCTGCCGGACACGCCAAAATCACCTGCCCGCTACACCAGCACCACTTCGGGGACAAGCCGGAATCACGTGAGGGGCATGCCGGCACAGCCTCTCAGACTGAACCTCGTGCCGGACACCACAGAACCACCTGCCGGACAGACCGGAACCACCTGCCGGACACGCCGGAACCACCGGCTCGACCCGCCGGAACGACCGCTGGACATGCAAAATCACCTGCCGGCTACGCCGGAAACACTTGGCGAACACTCCGGAATCACCTGCCGGGCATGCCGGAACCAGCTCTCAGACACACCAGAACCACGTGCCGGAGACGCCGGAAGCACCTGCCGAGCATGACGGAGCCACCTGCTCGACTCGCCAGAAACACCTGCCGGACACGCCAAAATCACCTGCCGGGTACGCCAGAACCACCTGGCGGACACTCCGAAATCACCTGTCTCGCATGCCGGAACCACCTCTCAGACGTGCCGGAAGCACGTGCCGGACACGCCGGAATCACCTACCGGACAGACCGGAACCACCTGCCGAGCACGCCGGAGCCACCTGTTCGACTCGCTGGAACCACCTGCCGGACAGGCCAATATCAACTGCTGGCTATGCCAGAACCACCTGGGGGACGGTCCGGAATCACCTGCCGGGCATGCCGGAACCACCTCTCAGATATGCCAGAACCACGTGCCAATGACCCCGGAAGCACCTGCCAGGCACGCCGCAACCACCTGCTCGACTCGCCGGAACCAACTGCCGGACACGCAAAAATCACCTGCCGGCTACGCCACAACCAGTTGGGGAACACTTCGGAATCACCTGCCGGGCTTGCTGGAACCACCTGCCGGTCATGCCAAAATCACCTGCCAATTACGCCAGTACCACTTGGCGGACACTGTGGAAACACCTGTCGGGCCGGCCGGAACCACATCTCAGACGTGCCACAACCATGTGCATGAGATGCTGGAACCACACCCCGAACAGACGGAAAACACCTGCCAGACCCGTCTGAACAACCTGCCGAGCACGCCGGAGCCACCTGCTTCACTCGCTGGAACCACCTACCTGACATGCCCAAATCACCAGCCAGGTATGGCAGAACCACTTGGCGGGCACTCCGGAATCATCTGCCGGACATGCCGGAACCAGCTCTCCGAGACACCAGAACCACGTGCCGGAGACGCCGGAAGCACCTGCCGAGCATGCCGGAGGCACCTGCTCGACTCGCCAGAAACACCTGCCGTACACGCCAAAATCACCTGCCGGGTATGCCAGAACCACCTGGCGGACACTCCGAAATCACCTGTCGCGCATGCCGGAACCACCTCTCAGACGTGCCGGAAGCACGTGCCGGACACGCCGGAATCACCTACCGGACAGACCGGAACCACCTGCCGAGCACGCCGGAGCCACCTGTTCGACTCGCTGGAACCACCTGCCGGACAGGCCAATATCAACTGCTGGCTATGCCAGAACCACCTGTGGTCGGTCGGGAATCACCTGTCAGCCATGGCGGAACCACCTCTCAGACGTACCAGAACCACCTGCCTGAGAAGCTGGAAACATGTCCTTGACAGTCTGGAACCACCTGCCGGCCAAGCCTGAACCACCTGACAAGCACAACGGAACAACCTGCCAGACACGCCAAAATCACCTGCGTGTTATGCCAGAACCACTTGGAGGACTCTCTGGGATGACCTGCCGGGCATGCCGGAACCACCTCTCAGACGTGCCAGAACCATGTGGCGGACAGTCCGGAATCACCTGTTGGGCATGAGCAACCACCTCTGAGACGTACCAGAACCACATGCCGTGCAGGCTGGAACCACCTACCGGACAGACCGGAATCACCTTTCGGGCATGCCGGAACCACCTGTCAGATGTGCCAGAAACACGTGCCGGAGACGCCGGAAGCACCTGTCAAGCACGTTGGAACCACCTGCTCAACTCGCCTGAACCACCTGCCGAACATGCCAAAATCACCTGCCGACTATGCCAGAACCACTTGGCGAACACTCCGGAATCACTTGCCGGCATGCAGGAACCACCTCTCAGACATGCCAGAACCCCGTGCCAATGACCCCGGAAGCACCAGCCGAGCACGCCGGAACCACCTGCTCGACTCGCCAGAACCACCTGCCGATCACGCAAAAATCACCTGCCGGCTACGCCACAACCAGTTGGTGAACACTTTGGAATCACCTGCCAGGCTTGCCGGAACCACCTGCCATTCATGCCAAAATCACCTGCCAACTACGCCAGAACCGCTTGGCGGACACTGCGGAAACACCTGTCGGGCCGGCTGGAACCACATCTCAGACGTGCCAGAAACGTGTTCATGAGATGCTGGAACCACACCCCGAACAGACGGATACCACCTGCCAGAACCGCCTGAACCACCTGCTGAGCACGCCGGAACCACCTGCTCGACTCACCAGTACCACCTCCCTGACACGCCAAAATCACCTGCTGGGTATGCCAGAACCACTTGGCGGACACTCCGGAATCATCTGACGGACATGCCGGAACCAGCTCTCAGACACACCAGAACCAAGTGCCGGAGACGCCGGAAGCACCTGCCGAGCATGCCGGAGCCACCTGCTCGACTCGCCAGAAACACCTGCCGGACACGCCAAAATCACCTGCCGGGTATGCCAGAACCACCTGGCGGAGACTCCAGAATCACCTGTCGCGCATGCCGGAACCACCTCTCAGACGTGCCGGAAGCACGTGCCAGACACGCCGGAACCACCTACCGGACAGACCGGAACCACCTACCAAGAACGCCGGAGCCACCTGTTCGACTCGCTGGAACCACCTGCCGGACAGGCCAATATCAACTGCTGGCTATGCCAGAACCACCTGGGGGACAGTCCGGGATCACCTGCCAGCCATGGCGGAACCACCTCTCAGACGTACCAGAACCACCTGCCGGAGAAGCTGGAAACACGTCCTGGACAGACTGGAACCACGTGACGGCCATGCCTGAACCACCTGCCGAGCACAGCGGAACCACCTGCCGGACACGCCAAAATCACCTGCGGGCTACGCCAGAACCACTTGGACGACTCTCCGAAATGACCTGCCGGGCATGTTGGAACCACCTCTCAGACGTGCCAGAAGCACGTGGCGGACAGTCCGGAATCACCTGTTGGGCATACGCAACCACCTCTGAGACGTACCAGAACCACGTGCCGTGCACGCCGGAACCACCTACCGGACAGACCGGAATCAACTTTTGGGCATGCCGGAACCACCAGTCAGATGTGCCAGAAACACGTGCCGGAGACGCCGGAAGCACCTGCCGAGCACGTCGCAACCACCTGCTCAACTCGCCTGAACCACCTGCCGGACACGCCAAAATCACCTGCCCGCTACACCAGCACCACTTCGGGGACAAGCCGGAATCACGTGAGGGGCATGCCGGCACAGCCTCTCAGACTGAACCTCGTGCCGGACACCACAGAACCACCTGCCGGACAGACCGGAACCACCTGCCGGACACGCCGGAACCACCGGCTCGACCCGCCGGAACGACCGCTGGACATGCAAAATCACCTGCCGGCTACGCCGGAAACACTTGGCGAACACTCCGGAATCACCTGCCGGGCATGCCGGAACCACCTCTCAGATATGCCAGAACCACGTGCCAATGACCCCGGAAGCACCTGCCGAGCACGCCGGAACCACCTGCTCGACTCGCCAGAACCACCTGCCGGACACGCAAAAATCACCTGCCGGCTACGCCACAACCAGTTGGGGAACACTTCGGAATCACCTGCCGGGCTTGCTGGAACCACCTGCCGGTCATGCCAAAATCACCTGGCAATTACGCCAGTACCACTTGGCGGACACTGTGGAAACACCTGTCGGGCCGGCCGGAAGTACATCTCAGACGTGCCACAACCATGTGCATGAGATGCTGGAACCACACCCCGAACAGAGGGAAAACACCTGCCAGACCCGTCTGAACAACCTGCCGAGCACGCCGGAGCCACCTGCTCGACTCGCCGGAACCACCTACCTGACATGCCCAAATCACCAGCCGGGTATGCCAGAACCACTTGGCGGGCACTCCGGAATCATCTGCCGGACATGCCGGAACCAGCTCTCAGAGACACCAGAACCACGTGCCGGAGACGCCGGAAGCACCTGCCGAGCATGCCGGAGGCACCTGCTCGACTCGCCAGAAACACCTGCCGGACACGCCAAAATCACCTGCCGGGTACGCCAGAACCACCTGGCGGACACTCCGAAATCACCTGTCGCGCATGCCGGAACCACCTCTCAGACGTGCCGGAAGCACGTGCCGGACACGCCGGAATCACCAACCGGACAGACCGGAACCACCTGCCGAGCACGCCGGAGCCACCTGTTCGACTCGCTGGAACCACCTGCTGGACAGGCCAATATCAACTGCTGGCTATGCAAGAACCACCTGGGGGAAGGTCCGGAATCACCTGCCAGCCATGGCGGAACCACCTCTCAGACGTACCAGAACCACCTGCCAGAGAAGCTGGAAACACGTCCTGGACAGTCTGGAACCACCTGCCGGCCAAACCTGAACCACCTGCCAAGCACAACGGAACTACCTGCCAGACACGCCAAAATCACCTGCGTGTTATGCCAGAACCACTTGGAGGACTCTCTGGGATGACCTGCCGGGCATGCCGGAACCACCTCTCAGACGTGCCAGAACCATGTGGCGGACAGTCCGGAATCACCTGTTGGGCATGCGCAACCACCTCTGAGACGTACCAGAACCACATGCCGTGCAGGCTGGAACCACCTACCGGACAGACCGGAATCACCTTTCGGGCATGCCGGAACCACCAGTCAGATGTGCCAGAAACACGTGCCGGGGACGCCGGAAGCACCTGCCAAGCACGTTTGAACCACCTGCTCAACGCGCCTGAACCACCTGCCGGACATGCCAAAATACCTGCCGACTATGCCAGAACCACTTGGCGAACACTCCGGAATCACTTGCCGGGCATGCAGGAACCACCTCTCAGACATGCCAGAACCCCGTGCCAATGACCCCGGAAGCACCAGCCGAGCACGCCGGAACCACCTGCTCGACTCGCCAGAACCACCTGCCGATCACGCAAAAATCACCTGCCGGCTACGCCACAACCAGTTGGTGAACACTTTGGAACCACCTGCCAGGCCTGCTGGAACCACCTGCCAGTCATGCCAAAATCACCTGCCAACTACGCCAGAACCGCTTGGCGGACACTGCGGAAACACCTGTCGGGCCGGCTGGAACCACATCTCAGACGTGCCAGAAACGTGTTCATGAGATGCTGGAACCACACCCCGAACAGACGGATACCACCTGCCAGAACCGCCTGAACCACCTGCTGAGCACGCCGGAACCACCTGCTCGACTCACCGGTACCACCTCCCTGACACGCCAAAATCACCTGCTGGGTATGCCAGAACCACTTGGCGGACACTCCGGAATCATCCGCCGGACATGCCGGAACCAGCTCTCAGACACACCAGAACCAAGTGCCGGAGACGCCGGAAGCACCTGCCGAGCATGCCGGAGCCACCTGCTCGACTCGCCAGAAACACCTGCCGGACACGCCAAAATCACCTGCCGGGTATGCCAGAACCACCTGGCGGACACTCCGAGAATCACCTGTCGCGCATGCCGGAACCACCTCTCAGACGTGCCGGAAGCACGTGCCAGACACGCCGGAAACACCTACCGGACAGACCGGAACCACCTGCCAAGAACGCCGGAGCCACCTGTTCGACTCGCTGGAACCACCTGCCGGACAGGCCAATATCAACTGCTGGCTATGCCAGAACCACCTGGGGGACGGTCCGGAATCACCTGCCAGCAATGGCGGAACCACCTCTCAGACGTACCAGAACCACCTGCCGGAGAAGCTGGAAACACGTCCTGGACAGACTGGAACCACGTGACGGCCATGCCTGAACCACCTGCCGAGCACGGCGGAACCACCTGCCGGACACGCCGAAATCACCTGCGGGCTACGCCAGAACCACTTGGACGACTCTCCGAAATGACCTGCCGGGCATGTTGGAACCACCTCTCAGACGTGCCAGAAGCACGTGGCGGACAGTCCGGAATCACCTGTTGGGCATACGCAACCACCTCTGAGACGTACCAGAACCACGTGCCGTGCACGCCGGAACCACCTACCGGACAGACCGGAATCAACTTTTGGGCATGCCGGAACCACCAGTCAGATGTGCCAGAAACACGTGCCGGAGACGCCGGAAGCACCTGCCGAGCACGTCGCAACCACCTGCTCAACTCGCCTGAACCACCTGCCGGACACGCCAAAATCACCTGCCCGCTACACCAGCACCACTTCGGGGACAAGCCGGAATCACGTGAGGGGCATGCCGGCACAGCCTCTCAGACTGAACCTCGTGCCGGACACCACAGAACCACCTGCCGGACAGACCGGAACCACCTGCCGGACACGCCGGAACCACCGGCTCGACCCGCCGGAACGACCGCTGGACATGCAAAACCACCTGCCGGCTACGCCGGAAACACTTGGCGAACACTCCGGAATCACCTGCCGGGCATGCCGGAACCACCTCTCAGATATGCCAGAACCACGTGCCAATGACCCCGGAAGCACCTGCCGAGCACGCCGGAACCACCTGCTCGACTCGCCAGAACCACCTGCCGGACACGCAAAAATCACCTGCCGGCTACGCCACAACCAGTTGGGGAACACTTCGGAATCACCTGCCGGCCTTGCTGGAACCACCTGCCGGTCATGCCAAAATCACCTGCCAATTACGCCAGTACCACTTGGCGGACACTGTGGAAACACCTGTCGGGCTGGCCGGAAGTACATCTCAGACGTGCCAGAACCATGTGCATGAGATGCTGGAACCACACCCCGAACAGACGGAAAACACCTGCCAGACCCGTCTGAACAACCTGCCGAGCACGCCGGAGCCACCTGCTCGACTCGCCGGAACCACCTACCTGACATGCCCAAATCACCAGCCGGGTATGCCAGAACCACTTGGCGGACACTCCGGAATCATCTGCCGGACATGCCGGAACCAGCTCTCAGAGACACCAGAACCACGTGCCGGAGACGCCGGAAGCACCTGCCGAGCATGCCGGAGCCACCTGCTCGACTCGCCAGAAACACCTGCCGGACACGCCAAAATCACCTGCCGGGTACGCCAGAACCACCTGGCGGACACTCCGAAATCACCTGTCGCGCATGCCGGAACCACCTCTCAGACGTGCCGGAAGCACGTG
>NW_027227440.1:0-29421 GCF_037783145.1 Equus przewalskii | reverse complement strand
ACATGCCGGAACCACCTCTCAGATACACCAGAACCCCGTGCCAATGACGCCGAAGCACCTGCCGAGCACGCCGGAGCCACCTGCTCGACTCGCCGGAACCACCCCCCGACACGCCAAAATCACCTGCCGGGTACGCCACAACCATCTGGCGGACACTACAGAAACCACCTGTCGCGCATGCCGGAACCACCTCTCAGACGTGCCGAAAGCACGTGCCGGACACGCCGGAATCACCTACCAGACAGACCGGAACCACCTGCCGAGCACGCCGGAGCCACCTGTTCGACTCGCTGGAACCACCTGCCGGACAGGCCAATATCAACTGCTGGCTATGCCAGAACCACCTGGGGGACGGTCCGGAATCACCTGCCAGCCATGGCGGAACCACCTCTCAGACGTACCAGAACCACCTGCCGGAGAAGCTGGAAACACGTCCTGGGCAGACTGGAACCACCTGCCGGCCAAGCCTGAACCACCTGCCAAGCACAACGGAACAACCTGCCGGACACGCCAAAATCACCTGCGGGCTACTGCCAGAACCACTTGGAGGACTCTCTGGGATGACCTGCCGGGCATGCCGGAACCACCTCTCAGACGTGCCAGAACCACGTGGCGGACAGTCCGGAATCACCTGTTGGGCATGCGCAACCACCTCTGAGACGTACCAGAACCACATGCCGTGCACGCCGGAACCACCTACCGGACAGACCGGAATCACCTTTCGGGCATGCCGGAACCACCTGTCAGATGTGCCAGAAACACGTGCCGGAGACGCCGGAAGCACCTGCCAAGCACGTTGGAACCACCTGCTCAACTCGCCTGAACCACCTGCCGGACATGCCAAAATCACCTGCCGACTATGCCAGAACCACTTGGCGAACACTCCGGAATCACTTGCCGGGCATGCAGGAACCACCTCTCAGACATGCCAGAACCACGTGCCAATGACCCCGGAAGCACCAGCCGAGCACGCCGGAACCACCTGCTCGACTCGCCAGAACCACCTGCCGATCACGCAAAAATCACCTGCCGGCTACGCCACAACCAGTTGGTGAACACTTTGGAATCACCTGCCGGGCTTGCTGGAACCACCTGCCGGTCATGCCAAAATCACCTGCCAACTACGCCAGAACCGCTTGGCGGACACTGCGGAAACACCTGTCGGGCCGGCTGGAACCACATCTCAGACGTGCCAGAACCGTGTGCATGAGATGCTGGAACCACACCCCGAACAGACGGATACCACCTGCCAGAACCGCCTGAACCACCTGCTGAGCACGCCGGAACCACCTGCTCGACTCACCGGTACCACCTCCCTGACACGCCAAAATCACCTGCTGGGTATGCCAGAACCACTTGGCGGACACTCCGGAATCATCTGCCGGACATGCCGGAACCAGCTCTCAGACACACCAGAACCAAGTGCCGGAGACGCCGGAAGCACCTGCCGAGCATGCCGGAGCCACCTGCTCGACTCGCCAGAAACACCTGCCGGACACGCCAAAATCACCTGCCGGGTATGCCAGAACCACCTGGCGGACACTACGGAATCACCTGCCGCGCATGCCGGAACCACCTCTCAGACGTGCCGGAAGCACGTGCCGGACACGCCGGAAACACCTACCGCACAGACCGGAACCACCTGCCAAGAGCGCCGGAGCCACCTGTTTGACTCGCTGGAACCACCTGCCGGACAGGCCAATATCAACTGCTGGCTATGCCAGAACCACCTGGGGGACAGTCCGGAATCACCTGCCAGCCATGGCGGAACCACCTCTCAGACGTACCAGAACCACCTGCCGGAGAAGCTGGAAACACGTCCTGGACAGACTGGAACCACGTGACGGCCATTCCTGAACCACCTGCCAAGCACGGCGGAACCACCTGCCGGACACGCCAAAATCACCTGCGGGCTACGCCAGAACCACTTGGACGACTCTCCGTTGGCATGTTGGAACCACCTCTCAGACGTGCCAGAAGCACGTGGCGGACAGTCCGGAATCACCTGTTGGGCATACGCAACCACCTCTGACACGTACCAGAACCACGTCCCGTGCACGCCGGAACCACCTACCGGACAGACCGGAATCAACTTTTGGGCATGCCGGAACCACCAGTCAGATATGCCAGAACCACGTGCCAATGACCCCGGAAGCACCTGCCGAGCACGCCGGAACCACCTCTCAGATATGCCAGAAACACGTGCCGGAGACGCCGGAAGCACCTGCCAAGCACGTTGGAACCACCTGCTCAACTCGCCTGAACCACCTGCTGGACATGCCAAAATCACCTGCTGACTATGCCAGAACCACTTGGCGAACACTCCGGAATCACTTGCCGGGCATGCAGGAACCACCTCTCAGACATGCCAGAACCCCGTGCCAATGACCCCGGAAACACCAGCCGAGCACGCCGGAACCACCTGCTCGACTCGCGAGAACCACCTGCCGATCACGCGAAAATCACCTGCCCGCTACGCCACAACCAGTTGGTGAACACTTTGGAATCACCTGCCAGGCTTGCTGGAACCACCTGCCAGTCATGCCAAAATCACCTGCCAACTACGCCAGAACCGCTTGGCGGACACTGCGGAAACACCTGTCGGGCCGGCTGGAACCACATCTCAGACGTGCCAGAAACGTGTTCATGAGATGCTGGAACCACACCCCGAACAGACGGATACCACCTGCCAGAACCGCCTGAACCACCTGCTGAGCACGCCGGAACCACCTGCTCGACTCACTGGTACCACCTCCCTGACACGCCAAAATCACCTGCTGGGTATGCCAGAACCACTTGGCGGACACTCCGGAATCATCTGCCGGACATGCCGGAACCAGCTCTCAGACACACCAGAACCAAGTGCCGGAGACGCCGGAAGGACCTGCCGAGCATGCCGGAGCCACCTGCTCGACTCGCCAGAAACACCTGCCGGACACGCCAAAATCACCTGCCGGGTATGCCAGAACCACTTCGGGGACAAGCCGGAATCACGTGAGGGGCATGCCGGCACAGCCTCTCAGACTGAACCTCGTGCCGGACACCACAGAACCACCTGCCGGACAGACCGGAACCACCTGCCGGACACGCCGGAACCACCGGCTCGACCCGCCGGAACGACCGCTGGACATGCAAAATCACCTGCCGGCTACGCCGGAAACACTTGGCGAACACTCCGGAATCACCTGCCGGGCATGCCGGAACCACCTCTCAGATATGCCAGAACCACGTGCCAATGACCCCGGAAGCACCTGCCGAGCACGCCGGAACCACCTGCTCGACTCGCCAGAACCACCTGCCGGACACGCAAAAATCACCTGCCGGCTACGCCACAACCATTTGGGGAACACTTCGGAATCAACTGCCGGGCTTGCTGGAACCACCTGCCGGTCATGCCAAAATCACCAGCCAACTACGCCAGTACCACTTGGCGGACACTGTGGAAACACCTGTCGGGCCGGCCGGAACCACATCTCAGACGTGCCAGAACCATGTGCATGAGATGCTGGAACCACACCCCGAACAGACGGAAAACACCTGCCAGACGCGTCTGAACAACCTGCCGAGCACGCCGGAGCCACCTACCTGACATGCCCAAATCACCAGCCGGGTATGCCAGAACCACTTGGCGGACACTCCGGAATCATCTGCTGGACATGCCGGAACCAGCTCTCAGACACACCAGAACCACGTGCCGGAGACGCCGGAAGCACCTGCCGAGCATGCCGGAGCCACCTGCTCGACTCGCCAGAAACACCTGTCGGACACGCCAAAATCACCTGCCGGGTACGCCAGAACCACCTGGCGGACACTCCGAAATCACCTGTCGCGCATGCCGGAACCACCTCTCAGACGTGCCGGAAGCACGTGCCGGACACACCGGAATCACCTACCGGACAGACCGGAACCACCTGCCGAGCACGCCGGAGCCACCTGTTCGACTCGCTGGAACCACCTGCCGGACAGGCCAATATCAACTGCTGGCTATGCCAGAACCACCTGGGGGATGGTCCGGAATCACCTGCCAGCCATGGCGGAACCACCTCTCAGACGTACCAGAACCACCTGCCGGAGAAGCTGGAAACACGTCCTGGACAGTCTGGAACCACCTGCCGGCCAAGCCTGAACCACCTGCCAAGCACAACGGAACAACCTGCCAGACACGCCAAAATCACCTGCGTGTTATGCCAGAACCACTTGGAGGACTCTCTGGGATGACCTGCCGGGCATGCCGGAACCACCTCTCAGACGTGCCAGAACCATGTGGCGGACAGTCCGGAATCACCTGTTGGGCATGCGCAACCACCTCTGACACGTACCAGAACCACGTGCTGTGCACGCCGGAACCACCTACCGGACAGACCGGAATCAACTTTTGGGCATGCCGGAACCACCAGTCAGATGTGCCAGAAACACATGCCGGAGACGCCGGAAGCACCTGCCGAGCACGTCGCAACCACCTGCTCAACTCGCCAGAACCCCCTGCCGGACACGCCAAAATCACCTGCCGGTTATGCCAGAACCACCTGGGGGACAGTCCGGGATCACCTGCCAGCCATGGCGGAACCACCTCTCAGACGTACCAGAACCACCTGCCGGAGAAGCTGGAAACACGTCCTGGACAGACTGGAACCACGTGACGGCCATGCCTGAACCACCTGCCGAGCACGGCGGAACCACCTGCCGGACACGCCAAAATCACCTGCGGGCTACGCCAGAACCACTTGGACGACTCTCCGAAATGACCTGCCGGGCATGTTGGAACCACCTCTCAGACGTGCCAGAAGCACGTGGCGGACAGTCCGGAATCACCTGTTGGGCATACGCAACCACCTCTGACACGTACCAGAACCACGTGCCGTGCACGCCGGAACCACCTACCGGACAGATCGGAATCAACTTTTGGGCATGCCGGAACCACCAGTCAGAAGTGCCAGAAACACGTGCCGGAGACGCCGGAAGCACCTGCCGAGCACGTCGCAACCACCTGCTCAACTCGCCTTTACCACCTGCCGGACACGCCAAAATCACCTGCCCGCTACACCAGCACCACTTCGGGGACAAGCCGGAATCACGTGAGGGGCATGCCGGCACAGCCTCTCAGACTGAACCTCGTGCCGGATACCACAGAACCACCTGCCAGACAGACCGGAACCACCTGCCGGACACGCCGGGACCACCGGCTCGACCCGCCCTAACGACCGCTGGACATGCAAAATCACCTGCCGGCTACGCCGGAAACACTTGGCGAACACTCCGGAATCACCTGCCGGGCATGCCGGAACCACCTCTCAGATATGCCAGAACCACGTGCCAATGACCCCGGAAGCACCTGCCGAGCACGCCGGAACCACCTGCTCGACTCGCCAGAACCACCTGCCGATAACGCAGAAGTCAACTGCCGGCTACGCCACAACCAGTTGGGGAACACTTCGGAATCACCTGCCGGGCTTGCTGGAACCACCTGCCGGTCATGCCAAAATCACCTGTCAGCTACGCCAGTATCACTTGGCGGACACTGCGGAAACACCTGTCGGGCCGGCTGGAACCACATCTCGGACGTGCCAGAAAAGTGTTCATGAGATGCTGGAACCACACCTCGAACAGACGGATACCACCTGCCAGAACCGCCTGAACCACCTGCTGAGCACGCCGGAACCACCTGCTCGACTCACCGGTACCACCTCCCTGACACGCCAAAATCACCTGCTGGGTATGCCAGAACCACTTGGCGGACACTCCGGAATCATCTGCCGGACATGCCGGAACCAGCTCTCAGACACACCAGAACCACGTGCCGGAGACGCCGGAAGCACCTGCCGAGCATGCCGGAGCCACCTGCTCGACTCGCCAGAAACACCTGCCGGACACGCCAAAATCAACTGCCAGGTACGCCAGAACCACCTGGCGGACACTCCGAAATCACCTGTCGCGCATGCCGGAACCACCTCTCAGACGTGCCGGAAGCACGTGCCGGACACGCCGGAATCACCTACCGGACAGACCGGAACCACCTGCCGAGCACGCCGGAGCCACCTGTTCGACTCGCTGGAACCACCTGCCGGAGAGGCAAATATCAACTGCTGGCTATGCCAGAACCACCTGGGGGACAGTCCGGGATCACCTGCCAGCCATGGCGGAACCACCTCTCAGACGTACCAGAACCACCTGCCGGAGAAGCTGGAAACACGTCCTGGACAGACTGGAACCACGTGACGGCCATGCCTGAACCACCTGCCGAGCACGGCGGAACCAGCTGCCGGACACGCCAAAATCACCTGCGGGCTACGCCAGAACCAATTGGATGACTCTCTGAAATGACCTGACGGGCATGTTGGAACCACCTCTCAGACGTCCCAGAAGCACGTGGTGGACAGTCCGTAATCACCTGTTGGGCATACGCAGCCACCTCTGAGACGTACCAGAACCACGTGCCGTGCACTCCGGAACCACCTACCGGAGAGACCGGAATCAACTTTTGGGCATGCCGGAACCACCAGTCAGATGTGCCAGAAACACGTGCCGGAGACTCCGGAAGCACCTGCCGAGCACGTCGCAACAACCTGCTCAACTCGCCTGAACCACCTGCCGGACACGCCAAAATCACCTGCCCGCTACACCAGCACCACTTCGGGGACAAGCCGGAATCACGTGAGGGGCATGCCGGCACAGCCTCTCAGACTGAACCTCGTGCCGGACACCATAGAACCACCTGCCGGACAGACCGGAACCACCTGCCGGACACGCCGGAACCACCGGCTCGACCCGCCGGAACGACCGCTGGACGTGCAAAATCACCTGCCGGCTATGCCGCAAACACTTGGCGAACACTCCGGAATCACCTGCCGGGCATGCCGGAACCACCTCTCAGATATGCCAGAAACACGTGCCAATGACCTCGGAAGCACCTGCCGAGCACGCCGGAACCACCTGCTCGACACGCCAGAACCACCTGCCGGACACCCAGAAATCACCTGCCGGCTACGCCACAACCAGTTGGGGAACACTTCGGAATCACCTGTCGGGCTTGCTGGGACCACCTGCCGGTCATGCCAAAATCACCTGCCAACTACGCCAGTACCACTTGGCGGACACTGTGGAAACACCTGTCGGGCCGGCCGGAACCACCTCTCAGACGTGCCGGAAGCACGTGCCAGACACGCCGGAAACACCTACCGGACAGATCGGAACCACCTGCCGAGCACGCCGGAGCCACCTGTTCGACTCGCTGGAACCACCTGCCGGACAGGCCAATATCAACTGCTGGCTATGCCAGAACCACCTGGGGGACGGTCCGGAATCACCTGCCAGCCATGGCGGAACCACCTCTCAGACGTACCAGAACCACCTGCCGGAGAAGCTGGAAACACGTCCTGGACAGTCTGGAACCACCTGCCGGCCAAGCCTGAACCACCTGCCAATCACAACGGAACAACCTGCCAGACACGCCAAAATCACCTGCATGTTATGCCAGAACCACTTGGAGGACTCTCTGGGATGACCTGCCGGGCATGCCGGAACCACCTCTCAGACGTGCCAGAACCATGTGGCGGACAGTCCGGAATCACCTGTTGGGCATGCGCAACCACCTCTGAGACGTACCAGAACCACATGCCGTGCAGGCTGGAACCACCTACCGGACAGACCGGAATCACCTTTCGGGCATGCCGGAACCACCAGTCAGATGTGCCAGAAACACGTGCCGGAGACGCCGGAAGCACCTTCCAAGCACGTTGGAACCACCTGCCGGACATGCCAAAATCACCTGCCGACTATGCCAGAACCACTTGGCGAACACTCCGGAATCACTTGCCGGGCATGCAGGAACCACCTCTCAGACATGCCAGAACCCCGTGCCAATGACCCCGGAAGCACCAGCCGAGCACGCCGGAACCACCTGCTCGACTCGCCAGAACCACCTGCCGATCACACAAACATCACCTGCCGGCTACGCCACAACCAGTTGGTGAACACTTTGGAATCACCTGCCAGGCTTGCTGGAACCACCTGCCAGTCATGCCAAAATCACCTGCCAACTACGCCAGAACCGCTTGGCGGACACGGCGGAAACACCTGTCGGGCCGGCCGGAACCACATCTCAGACATGCCAGAAACGTGTTCATGAGATGCTGGAACCACAGCCCGAACAGACGGATACCACCTGCCAGAACCTCCTGAACCACCTGCTGAGCACGCCGGAACCACCTGCTCGACTCACCGGTACCACCTCCCTGACACACCAAAATCACCTGCTGGGTATGCCAGAACCACTTGGCGGACACTCCGGAATCATCTGCCGGACATGCCGGAACCAGCTCTCAGACACACCAGAATCAAGTGCCGGAGACGCCGGAAGCACCTGCCGAGCATGCCGGAGCCACCTGCTCGACTCGCCAGAAACACCTGCCGGACATGCCAAAATCACCTGCCGGGTATGCCAGAACCACCTGGCGGACACTACGGAATCACCTGCCGCGCATGCCGGAACCACCTCTCAGACGTGCCGGAAGCACGTGCCAGACACGCCAGAAACACCTACCGGACAGACCGGAACCACCTGCCGAGCACGCTGGAGCCACCTGTTCGACTCGCTGGAAAAACCTTCCGGACAGGCCAATATCAACTGCTGGCTATGCCAGAACCACCTGGGGGACGGTCCGGGATCACCTGCCAGCCATGGCGGAACCACCTCTCAGACGTAGCAGAACCACCTGCCGGAGAAGCTGGAAACACGTCCTGGACAGACTGGAACCACGTGACGGCCATGCCTGAACCACCTGCCGAGCACGGCGGAACCACCTGCCGGACATGCCAAAATCACCTGCGGGCTACGCCAGAACCACTTGGACGACTCTCCGAAATGACCTGTCGGGCATGTTGGAACCACCTCTCAGACGTGCCCGAAGCACGTGGCGGACAGTCCGGAATCACCTGTTGGGCATACGCAACCACCTCTGACACGTACCAGAACCACGTGCCGTGCACTCCGGAACCACCTACCGGAGAGACCGGAATCAACTTTTGGGCATGCCGGAACCACCAGTCAGATGTGCCAGAAACACGTGCCGGAGACACCGGAAGCACCTGCCGAGCACGTCGCAACCACCTGCTCAACTCGCCTGAACCACCTGCCGGACACGCCAAAATCACCTGCCCGCTACACCAGCACCACTTCGGGGACAAGCCGGAATCACGTGAGGGGCATGCCGGCACAGCCTCTCAGACTGAACCTCGTGCCGGACACCATAGAACCACCTGCCGGACAGACCGGAACCACCTGCCGGACACGCCGGAACCACAGGCTCGACCCGCCGGAACGACCGCTGGACGTGCAAAATCACCTGCCGGCTACGCCGGAAACACTTGGCGAACACTCCGGAATCACCTGCCGGGCATGCCGGAACCACCTCTCAGATATGCCAGAACCACGTGCCAATGACCCCGGAAGCACCTGCCGAGCACGCCGGAAACACCTGCTCGACTCGCCAGAAACACCTGTCGGACACGCAGAAATCACCTGCCGGCTACGCCACAACCAGTTGGGGAACACTTCGGAATCACCTGCCGGGCTTGCTGGAACCACCTGCCGGTCATGCCAAAATCACCTGCCAACTACGCCAGTACCACTTGGCGGACACTGTGGAAACACCTGTCGGGCCGGCCGGAACCACATCTCAGACGTGACAGAACCATGTGCATGAGATGCTGGAACCACACCCCGAACAGACGGAAATCACCTGCCAGACCCGTCTGAACAACCTGCCGAGCACGCCGGAGCCACCTACCTGACATGCCCAAATCACCAGCCGGGTATGCCAGAACCACTTGGCGGACACTCCGAAATCATCAGCCGGACATGCCGGAACCAGCTCTCAGACACACCAGAACCACGTGCCGGAGACGCCGGAAGCACCTGCCGAGCATGCCGGTACAACCTGCTCGACTCGCCAGAACCACCTGCCGATCACGCAAAAATCACCTGCCGGCTACGCCACAACCAGTTGGTGAACACTTTGGAATCACCTGCCAGGCTTGCTGGAACCACCTGCCAGTCATGCCAAAATCACCAGCCAACTACGCCAGAACCGCTTGGCGGACACTGCGGAAACACCTGTCGGGCCGGCTGGAACCACATCTCAGACATGCCAGAAACGTGTTCATGAGATGCTGGAACCACACCCCGAACAGACGGATACCACCTGCCAGAACCGCCTGAACCACCTGCTGAGCACGCCGGAACACCTGCTCCACTCACCGGTACCACCTCCCTGACACGCCAAAATCACCTGCTGGGTATGCCAGAACCACTTGGCGGACACTCCGGAATCATCTGCCGGACATGCCGGAACCAGCTCTCAGACACACCAGAACCAATTGCCGGAGATTCCGGAAGCACCTGCCGAGCATGCCGGAGCCACCTGCTCGACTCGCCAGAAACACCTGCCGGACACGCCAAAATCACCTGCCGGGTATGCCAGAACCACCTGGCGGACACTACGGAATCACCTGCCGCGCATGCCGGAACCACCTCTCAGACGTGCCGGAAGCACGTGCCGGACACGCCGGAAACACCTACCGGACAGACCGGAACCACCTGCCGAGCACGCTGGAGCCACCTGTTCGACTCGCTGGAACCACCTGCCGGACAGGCAAATATCAACTGCTGGCTATGCCAGAACCACCTGGGGGACAGTCCGGGATCACCTGCCAGCCATGGCGGAACCACCTCTCAGACGTACCAGAACCACCTGCCGGAGAAGCTGGAAACACGTCCTGGACAGACTGGAACCACGTGACGGCCATGCCTGAACCACCTGCCAAGCACAACGGAACAACCTGCCAGACACGCCAAAATCACCTGCGTGTTATGCCAGAACCACTTGGAGGACTCTCTGTGATGACCTGCCGGGCATGCCGGAACCACCTCTCAGACGTGCCAGAACCATGTGGCGGACAGTCCGGAATCACCTGCCGGGCATGCGCAACCACCTCTGAGACGTACCAGAACCACATGCCGTGCAGGCTGGAACCACCTACCGGACAGACCGGAATCACCTTTCGGGCATGCCGGAACCACCTGTCAGATGTGCCGGAAACACGTGCCGGGGACGCCGGAAGCACCTGCCAAGCACGTTGGAACCACCTGCTCAACTCACCTGAACCACCTGCCGGACATGCCAAAATCACCTGCCGACTATGCCAGAACCACTTGGCGAACACTCCGGAATCACTTGGCGGCCATGCATGAACCACCTCTCAGACATGCCAGAACCCCGTGCCAATGACCCCGGAAGCACCAGCCGATCACGCCGGATCCACCTGCTCGACTCGCCAGAACCACCTGCCGATCACGCAAAAATCACCTGCCGGCTACGCCACAAACAGTTGGTGAACACTTTGGTATCACCTGCCAGGCTTGCTGGAACCACCTGCCAGTCATGCCAAAATCACCTGCCAACTACGCCAGAACCGCTTGGCGGACACTGCGGAAACACCTGTCGGGCCGGCTGGAACCACATCTCAGACGTGCCAGAAACGTGTTCATGAGATGCTGGAACCACACCCCGAACAGACGGATACCACCTGCCAGAACCGCCTGAACCACCTGCTGAGCACGCCAGAACCACCTGCTCGACTCACCGGTACCACCTCCCTGACACGCCAAAATCAAATGCTGGGTATGCCAGAACCACTTGGCGGACACTCCGGAATCATCTGCCGGACATGCCGGAACCAGCTCTCAGACACACCAGAACCAAGTGCCGGAGACGCCGGAAGCACCTGCCGAGCCTGCCGGAGCCACCTGCTCGACTCGCCAGAACACCTGCCGGACACGCCAAAATCACCTGCCGGGTATGCCAGAACCACCTGGCGGACACTACGGAATCACCTGCCGCGTATGCTGGAACCACCTCTCAGACGTGCCGGGAGCACGTGCCAGACACGCCGGAAACACCTACCGGACAGACCGGAACCACCTGCCAAGAACGCCGGAGCCACCTGTTCGAGTCTCTGAACCACCTGCCGGACAGGCCAATATCAACTGCTGGCTATGCCAGAACAACCTGGGGGACGGTCCGGGATCACCTGCCAGCCATGCCGGAACCACCTCTCAGACGTGCCAGAAGCAGGTGGCGGACACTCCGGAATCACCTGTTGGGCATACGCAACCACCTCTGACACGTACCAGAACCACGTGCCGTGCACGCCGGAACCACCTACCGGACAGACCGGAATCAACTTCTGGGCATGCCGGAACCACCAGTCAGATGTGTCAGAAACACGTGCCGGAGACGCCGGAAGCACCTGCCGAGCACGTCGCAACCACCTGCTCAACTCGCCTGAACCACCTGCCGGACACGCCAAAATCACCTGCCCGCTACACCAGCACCACTTCGGGGACAAGCCGGAATCACGTGAGGGGCATGCCGGCACAGCCTCTCAGACTGAACCTCGTGCCGGACACCACAGAACCACCTGCCGGACAGACCGGAACCACCTGCCGGACACGCCGGAACCACCGGCTCGACCCGCCGGAACGACCGCTGGACATGCTAAATCACCTGCCGGCTACGCCGGAAACACTTGGCGAACACTCCGGAATCATCTGCCGGGCATGCCGGAACCACCTCTCAGATATGCCAGAAACACGTGCCAATGACCCCGGAAGCACCTGCCGAGCACGCCGGAACCACCTGCTCTACTCGCCAGAACCACCTGCCGGACACGCAAAAATCACCTGCCGGCTACGCCACAACCAGTTGGGGAACACTTCGGAATCACCTGCCGGGCTTGCTGGAACCACCTGCCGGTCATGCCAAAATCACCTGCCAACTACACCAGTACCACTTGGCGGACAGTGTGGAAACACCTGTCGGGTCGGCCAGAACCACATCTCAGACGTGCCAGAACCATGTGCATGAGATGCTGGAACCACACCCCGAACAGACGGAAAACACCTGCCAGACCCGTCTGAACAACCTGCGGAGCACGCCGGAGCCACCTATCGACTCGCCAGAACACCTGCCGGACACGCCAAAATCACCAGCCGGGTATGCCAGAACCACTCGGCGGACACTCCGGAATCATCTGCCGGACATGCCGGAACCAGCTCTCAGACACCAGAACCACGTGCTGGAGACGCCGGAAGCACCTGCCGAGCATGCCGGAGCCACCTGCTCGACTCGCCAGAAACACCTGCCGGACACGCCATCATCACCTGCCGGGTACGCCAGAACCACCTGGCGGACACTCCGAAATCACCTGTCGCGCATGCCGGAACCACCTCTCAGACGTGCCGGAAGCACGTGCCGGACACGCCGGAATCACCTACCGGACAGACCGGAACCACCTGCCGGCCAAGCCTGAACCACCTGCCAAGCACAACGGAACAACCTGCCAGACACGCCAAAATCACCTGCGTGTTATGCCAGAACCACTTGGAGGACTCTCTGGGATGACCTGCCGGGCATTCCGGAACAACCTCTCAGACGTGCCAGAACCATGTGGCGGACAGTCCGGAATCACCTGCCGGGCATGCGCAACCACCTCTGAGACGTACCAGAACCACATGCCGTGCAGCCTGGAACCACCTACCGGACAGACCGGAATCACCTTTCGGGCATGCCGGAACCACCTGTCAGATGTGCCAGAAACACGTGCCGGGGACGCCGGAAGCACCTGCCAAGCACGTTGGAACCACCTGCTCAACTCGCCTGAACCACCTGCTGGACATGCCAAAATCACCTGCCGACTATGCCAGAACCACTTGGCGAACACTCCGGAATCACTTGGCTGCCATGCATGAACCACCTCTCAGACATGCCAGAACCCCGTGCCAATGACCCCGGAAGCACCAGCCGATCACGCCGGATCCACCTGCTCGACTCACCAGAACCACCTGCCGATCACGCAAAAATCACCTGCCGGCTACGCCACAACCAGTTGGTGAACACTTTGGTATCACCTGCCAGGCTTGCTGGAACCACCTGCCAGTCATGCCAAAATCACCTGCCAACTACGCCAGAACCGCTTGGCGGACACTGCGGAAACACCTGTCGGGCCGGCTGGAACCACATCTCGGACGTGCCAGAAACGTGTTCATGAGATGCTGGAACCACACCCCGAACAGACGGATACCACCTGCCAGAACCGCCTGAACCACCTGCTGAGAACGCCGGAACCACCTGCTCGACTCACCGGTACCACCTACTTGACACGCCAAAATCACCTGCTGGGTATGCCAGAACCACTTGGCGGACACTCCGGAATCATCTGCCGGACATGCCGGAACCAGCTCTCTGACACACCAGAACCAAGTGCCGGAGACGCCGGAAGCACCTGCCGAGCATACCGGAGCCACCTGCTCGACTAGCCAGAAACACCTGCCGGACACGCCAAAATCACCTGCCGGGTATGCCAGAACCACCTGGCGGACACTACGGAATCACCTGCCGCGCATGCTGGAACCACCTCTCAGACGTGCCGGAAGCACGTGCCGGACACGCCGGAAACACCTACCGGACAGACTGGAACCACCTGCCGAGCACGCTGGAGCCACCTGTTCGACTCGCTGGAACCACCTGCCGGACAGGCCAATATCAACTGCTGGCTATGCCAGAACCACCTGGGGGACAGTCCGGGATCACCTGCCAGCCATGGCGGAACCACCTCTCAGACGTACCAGAACCACCTGCCAGAGAAGCTGGAAACACGTCCTGGACAGACTGGAACCACGTGACGGCCATGCCTGAACCGCCTGCCGAGCACGGCGGAACCACCTGCCGGACACGCCCAAATCACCTGCGGGCTACGCCAGAACCACTGGGACGACTCTCCGAAATGACCTGCCGGGCATGTTGGAACCACCTGCAGACGTGCCAGAAGCACGTGGCGGACAGTCCGGAGTCACCTGTTGGGCATACGAAACCACCTCTGAGACGTACCAGAACCACGTGCCGTGCACGCCGGAACCACCTACCGGACAGACCGGAATCAACTTTTGGGCATGCCGGAACCACCAGTCAGATGTGCCAGAAACACGTGCCGGAGATGCCGGAAGCACCTGCCGAGCACGTCGCAACCACCTGCTCAACACGCCGGAAACACCTGCCGGACACGCCAAAATCACCTGCCTGCTACACCAGCACCACTTCGGGGACAAGCCGGAATCACGTGAGGGGCATGCCGGCACAGCCTCTCAGACTGAACCTCGTGCCGCACACCACAGAACCACCTGCCGGACAGACCGGAACCACCTGCCGGACACGCCGGAACCACCGGCTCGACCCGCCGGAATGACCGCTGGACGTGCAAAATCGCCTGCCGGCTACGCCTGAAACACTTGGCGAACACTACGGAATCACCTGCCGGGCATGCCGGAACCACCTCTCAGATATGCCAGAACCACGTGCCAATGACCCCGGAAGCACCTGCCGAGCACGCCGGAACCACCTGCTCGACTTGCCAGAACCACCTGCCGGACACGCAGAAATCACCTGCCGGCTACGCCACAACCAGTTGGGGAACACTTCGGAATCACCTGCCGGGCTTGCTGGAACCACCTGCCGGTCATGCCAAAATCACCTGCCAACTACGCCAGTACCACTTGGCGGACACTGTGGAAACACCTGTCGGGCCGGCCGGAACCACATCTGAGACGTGCCAGAACCATGTGCATGAGATGCTGGGACCACACCCCGAACAGACGGAAAACACCTGCAAGACCCGTCTGTACAGCCTGCCGAGCACGCCGGCGCCACCTGCTCGACTCGCCGGAACCACCTACCTGACATGCCCAAATCACCAGCCGGGTATGCCAGAACCACTTGGCGGACACTCCGGAATCATCTGCCGGACATGCCGGAACCAGCTCTCAGACACACCAGAACCACGTGCCAGAGACGCGGGAAGCACCTGCCGAGCATGCCGGAGCCACCTGCTCGACTCGCCAGAAACACCTGCCGGACACGCCAAAATCACCTGCCGGGTACGCCAGAACCACCTGGCGGACACTCCGAAATCACCTGTCGCGCATGCCGGAACCACCTCTCAGACGTGCCGGAAGCACGTGCCGGACACGCCGGAAACACCTACCGGACAGACCGGAACCACCTGCCGAGCACGCCGGAGCCACCTGTTCGACTCGCTGGAACCACCTGCCGGACAGGCCAATATCAACTGCTGGCTATGCCAGAACCACCTGGGGGACGGTCCGGAATCACCTGCCAGCCATGGCGGAACCACCTCTCAGACGTACCAGAACCACCTGCCGGAGAAGCTGGAAACACGTCCTGGACAGTCTGGAACCACCTGCCGGCCAAGCCTGAACCACCTGCCAAGCACAAAGGAACAACCTGCCATACACGCCAAAATCACCTGAGTGTTATGCCAGAACCACTTGGAGGACTCTCTGGGATGGCCTGCCGGGCATGCCGGAACCACCTCTCAGACGTGCCAGAACCATGTGGCGGACAGTCCGGGATCACCTGTTGGGCATGCGCAACCACCTCTGAGACGTACCAGAACCACATGCCGTGCAGGCTGGAACCACCTACCGGACAGACCGGAATCACCTTTCGGGCATGCCAGAACCACATGTCAGATGTGCCAGAAACACGTGCCGGAGATGCCGGAAGCACCTGCCAAGCACGTTGGAACCACCTGCTCAACTCGCCTGAACCACCTGCCGGACATGCCAAAATCACCTGCCGACTATGCCAGAACCACTTGGAGAACACTGCGGAATCATTTGCTGGGCATGCAGGAACCACCTCTCAGACATGCCAGAACCCTGTGCCAATGACCCCGGAAGCACCAGCCGAGCACGCCGGAACCACCTGGTCGACTCGCCAGAACCACCTGCCGATCACGCAAAAATCACCTGCCGGCTACGCCACAACCAGTTGGTGAACACTTTGGAATCACCTGCCAGGCTTCCTGGAACCACCTGCCAGTCATGCCAAAATCACCTGCCAACTACGCCAGAACCGCTTGGCGGACACTGCGGAAACACCTGTCGGGCCGGCTGGAAACACATCTCAGACGTGCCAGAAACGTGTTCATGAGATGCTGGAACCACACACCGAACAGACGGATACCACCTGCCAGAACCGCCTGAACCACCTGCTGAGCACGCCAGAACCACCTGCTCGACTAACCGGTACCGCCTCCCTGACACGCCAAAATCACCTGCTGGGTATGCCAGAACCACTTGGCGGACACTCCGGAATCATCTGCCGGACATGCCGGAACCAGCTCTCAGACACACCAGAACCAAGTGCCGGAGACGCCGGAAGCACCTGCCGAGCATGCCGGAGCCACCTGATCGACTCGCCAGAAACACCTGCCGGACACGCCAAAATCACCTGCCGGGTATGCCAGAACCACCTGGCGGAAATTACGGAATCACCTGCCGCTCATGACGGAACCACCTCTCAGACGTGCCGGAAGCACGTGCCAGACACGCCGGAAACACCTACCGGACAGACCGGAACCACCTGCCAAGAACGCCGGAGCCACCTGTTCGACTCGCTGGAACCACCTGCCGGACAGGCCAATATCAACTGCTGGCTATGCCAGAACCACCTGGCGGATGGTCCGGCATCACCTGCCAGCCATGGCGGAACCACCTCTCAGACGTACCAGAACCACCTGCCGGAGAAGCTGGAAACACGTCCTGGACAGACTGGAACCACGTGACGGCCATGCCTGAACCACCTGCCCAGCACAACGGAACAACCTGCCAGACACGCCAAAATCACCTGCGTGTTATGCCAGAACCACTTGGAGGACTCTCTGGGATGACCTGCCGGGCATGCCGGAACCACCTCTCAGACGTGCCAGAACCATGTGGCGGACAGTCCGGAATCACCTGTAGGGCATACGCAACCACCTCTGACACGTACCAGAACCACGTGCCGTGCACGCCGGAACCACCTACCGGCCAGACCGGAATCAACTTTTGGGCATGCCGGAACCACCATTCAGATGTGCCAGAAACACGTGCCAGAGACGCCGGGAGCACCTGCCGAGCACGTCGCAACCACCTGCTCAACTCGCCCGAACCACCTGCCGGACACGCCAAAATCACCTGCCCGCTACACCAGCACCACTTCGGGGACAAGCCGGAATCACGTGAGGGGCATGCCGGCACAGCCTCTCAGACTGAACCCTGTGCCGGACACCACAGAACCACCTGCCGGACACACCGGAACCACCTGTCGGACACGCCGGAACCACCGGCTCGACCCACCGGAACGACCACTGGACATGCAAAATCACCTGCCGGCTACGCCGCAAACACTTGGCGAACACTACGGAATCACTTGCCGGGCATGCCGGAACCACCTCTCAGATATGCCGGAACCACGTGCCAATGACCCCGGAAGCACCTGCCGAGCACGACGGAACCTCATGCTCGACTTGCCAGAACCACCTGCCGGACACGCAAAAATCACCTGCCGGCTACGCCACAACCAGTTGGGGAACACTTCAGAATCACCTGCCGGGCTTGCTGGAACCACCTGCCGGTCATGCCAAAATCACCTGTAAGCTACGCCAGTACCACTTGGCGGACACTGTGGAAACACCTATCGGGCCGGCCGGAACCATATCGCAGACGTGCCAGAACCATGTGCATGAGACGCTGGAACCACACCCCGAACAGACGGAAAACACCTGCCAGACCAGTCTGAACAACCTGCCGAGCACCTCTGAGCCGCCTGCTCGACTCGCCGGAACCACCTACCTGACATGCCCTAATCACCAGCCGGGTATGCCAGAACCACTTGGCGGACACTCCGGAATCATCTGCCGGACATGCCGGAACCAGCTCTCAGACACACCAGAACCACGTGCCGGAGACGCCGGAAGCACCTGCCGAGCATGCCGGAGCCACCTGCTCGACTCGCCGGAAACACCTGCCGGACACGCCAAAATCACCTGCCGGGTACGCCAGAACCACCTGGCGGACACTCCGAAATCACATGCCGCGCATGCTGGAACCACCTCTCAGACGTGCCGGAAGCACGTGCCGGACACGCCGGAATCACCTACCGGACAGACCGGAAGCACCTGCCGCGCACGCCGCAGCCACCTGTTCGACTCGCTGGAACCACCTGCCGGACAGGCCAATATCAACTGCTGGCTATGCCAGAACCACCTGGGGGACGGTCCGGGATCACCTGCCAGCCATGGCGGAACCACCTCTCAGACGTACCAGATCCACCTGCCGGAGAAGCTGGAAACACGTCCTGGACAGACTGGAACCACGTGACGGCCATGCCTGAACCACCTGCCGAGCACGGCAGAACCACCTGCCGGACACTCCAAAATCACCTGCGGGCTACGCCAGAACCACTTGGACGACTCTCCGAAATGACCTGCCGGGCATGTTGGAAGCACCTCTCAGACGTGCCAGAAGCACGTGGCGGACAGTCCGGAATCACCTGTTGGGCATACGCAACCACCTCTGACACGTACCAGAACCACGTGCCGTGCACGCCGGAACCACCTACCGGACAGACCGTAATCAACTTTTGGGCATGCCGGAACCACCAGTCAGATGTGCCAGAAACACGTGCCGGAGACGCCGGAAGCACCTGCCGAGCACGTCGCAACCACCTGCTCAACTCGCCTGAACCACCTGCCGGACACGCCAAAATCACCTGCCCGCTACACCAGCACCACTTCGGGGACAAGCCGGAATCACGTGAGGGGCATGCCGGCACAGCCTCTCAGACTGAACCTCGTGCCGGACACCACAGAACCACCTGCCGGACAGACCGGAACCACCTGCCGGACACGCCGGAACCACCGGCTCGACCCGCCAGAACGACTGCTGGACATGCAAAATCACCTGCCGGCTACGCCGCAAACACTTGGCGAACACTCCGGAATCTCCTGCCGCGCATGCCGGAACCACCTCTCAGATATGCCAGAACCACGTGCCAATGAGCCCGGAAGCACCTGCCGAGCACGCCGGAACCACCTGCTCGGCTCGCCACAACCACATGCCGGACACGCAAAAATCACCTGCCGGCTACGCCACAACCAGTTGGGGAACACTTCGGAATCACCTGCCGGGCTTGCTGGAACCACCTGCCGGTCATGCCAAAATCACCTGCCAACTACGCCAGTACCACTTGGCGGACACTGTGGAAACACCTGTCGGGCCGGCCGGAACCACATCTCAGACGTGCCAGAACCATGTGCATGAGATGCTGGAACCACACCCCGAACAGACGGAAAACACCTGCCAGACCCGTCTGAACAACCTGCCGAGCACGCCGGAGCCACCTGCTCGACTCGCCGGAACCACCTACCTGACATGCCCAAATCACCAGCCGGGTATGCCAGAACCACTTGGCGGACACTCCGGAATCATCTGCCGGACATGCCGGAACCAGCTCTCAGAGACACCAGAACCACGTGCCGGAGACGCCGGAAGCACCTGCCGAGCATGCCGGAGCCACCTGCTCGACTCGCCAGAAACACCTGCCGGACACGCCAAAATCACCTGCCGGGTGCGCCAGAACCACCTGGCGGACACTCCGAAATCACCTGTCGCGCATGCCGGAACCACCTCTCAGACGTGCCGGAAGCACGTGCCGGACACGCCGGAATCACCTACCGGACAGACCGGAACCGCCTGCCGAGCACGCCGGAGCCACCTGTTCGACTCGCAGGAACCACCTCCCGGACAGGCCAATATCAACTGCTGCCTATGCCAGAACCACCTGGGGGACGGTCCGGAATCACCTGCCAGCCATGGCGGAACCACCTCTCAGACGTACCAGAACCACCTGCCGGAGAAGCTGGAAACACGTCCTGGACAGTCTGGAACCACCTGCCGGCCAAGCCTGAACCACCTGCCAAGCACAAAGGAACAACCTGCCATACACGCCAAAATCACCTGAGTGTTATGCCAGAACCACTTGGAGGACTCTCTGGGATGGCCTGCCGGGCATGCCGGAACCACCTCTCAGACGTGCCAGAACCATGTGGCGGACAGTCCGGGATCACCTGTTGGGCATGCGCAACCACCTCTGAGACGTACCAGAACCACATGCCGTGCAGGCTGGAACCACCTACCGGACAGACCGGAATCACCTTTCGGGCATGCCAGAACCACATGTCAGATGTGCCAGAAACACGTGCCGGAGATGCCGGAAGCACCTGCCAAGCACGTTGGAACCACCTGCTCAACTCGCCTGAACCACCTGCCGGACATGCCAAAATCACCTGCCGACTATGCCAGAACCACTTGGAGAACACTGCGGAATCATTTGCTGGGCATGCAGGAACCACCTCTCAGACATGCCAGAACCCTGTGCCAATGACCCCGGAAGCACCAGCCGAGCACGCCGGAACCACCTGGTCGACTCGCCAGAACCACCTGCCGATCACGCAAAAATCACCTGCCGGCTACGCCACAACCAGTTGGTGAACACTTTGGAATCACCTGCCAGGCTTCCTGGAACCACCTGCCAGTCATGCCAAAATCACCTGCCAACTACGCCAGAACCGCTTGGCGGACACTGCGGAAACACCTGTCGGGCCGGCTGGAAACACATCTCAGACGTGCCAGAAACGTGTTCATGAGATGCTGGAACCACACACCGAACAGACGGATACCACCTGCCAGAACCGCCTGAACCACCTGCTGAGCACGCCAGAACCACCTGCTCGACTAACCGGTACCGCCTCCCTGACACGCCAAAATCACCTGCTGGGTATGCCAGAACCACTTGGCGGACACTCCGGAATCATCTGCCGGACATGCCGGAACCAGCTCTCAGACACACCAGAACCAAGTGCCGGAGACGCCGGAAGCACCTGCCGAGCATGCCGGAGCCACCTGATCGACTCGCCAGAAACACCTGCCGGACACGCCAAAATCACCTGCCGGGTATGCCAGAACCACCTGGCGGAAATTACGGAATCACCTGCCGCTCATGACGGAACCACCTCTCAGACGTGCCGGAAGCACGTGCCAGACACGCCGGAAACACCTACCGGACAGACCGGAACCACCTGCCAAGAACGCCGGAGCCACCTGTTCGACTCGCTGGAACCACCTGCCGGACAGGCCAATATCAACTGCTGGCTATGCCAGAACCACCTGGCGGATGGTCCGGCATCACCTGCCAGCCATGGCGGAACCACCTCTCAGACGTACCAGAACCACCTGCCGGAGAAGCTGGAAACACGTCCTGGACAGACTGGAACCACGTGACGGCCATGCCTGAACCACCTGCCCAGCACAACGGAACAACCTGCCAGACACGCCAAAATCACCTGCGTGTTATGCCAGAACCACTTGGAGGACTCTCTGGGATGACCTGCCGGGCATGCCGGAACCACCTCTCAGACGTGCCAGAACCATGTGGCGGACAGTCCGGAATCACCTGTAGGGCATACGCAACCACCTCTGACACGTACCAGAACCACGTGCCGTGCACGCCGGAACCACCTACCGGCCAGACCGGAATCAACTTTTGGGCATGCCGGAACCACCATTCAGATGTGCCAGAAACACGTGCCAGAGACGCCGGGAGCACCTGCCGAGCACGTCGCAACCACCTGCTCAACTCGCCCGAACCACCTGCCGGACACGCCAAAATCACCTGCCCGCTACACCAGCACCACTTCGGGGACAAGCCGGAATCACGTGAGGGGCATGCCGGCACAGCCTCTCAGACTGAACCCTGTGCCGGACACCACAGAACCACCTGCCGGACACACCGGAACCACCTGTCGGACACGCCGGAACCACCGGCTCGACCCACCGGAACGACCACTGGACATGCAAAATCACCTGCCGGCTACGCCGCAAACACTTGGCGAACACTACGGAATCACTTGCCGGGCATGCCGGAACCACCTCTCAGATATGCCGGAACCACGTGCCAATGACCCCGGAAGCACCTGCCGAGCACGACGGAACCTCATGCTCGACTTGCCAGAACCACCTGCCGGACACGCAAAAATCACCTGCCGGCTACGCCACAACCAGTTGGGGAACACTTCAGAATCACCTGCCGGGCTTGCTGGAACCACCTGCCGGTCATGCCAAAATCACCTGTAAGCTACGCCAGTACCACTTGGCGGACACTGTGGAAACACCTATCGGGCCGGCCGGAACCATATCGCAGACGTGCCAGAACCATGTGCATGAGACGCTGGAACCACACCCCGAACAGACGGAAAACACCTGCCAGACCAGTCTGAACAACCTGCCGAGCACCTCTGAGCCGCCTGCTCGACTCGCCGGAACCACCTACCTGACATGCCCTAATCACCAGCCGGGTATGCCAGAACCACTTGGCGGACACTCCGGAATCATCTGCCGGACATGCCGGAACCAGCTCTCAGACACACCAGAACCACGTGCCGGAGACGCCGGAAGCACCTGCCGAGCATGCCGGAGCCACCTGCTCGACTCGCCGGAAACACCTGCCGGACACGCCAAAATCACCTGCCGGGTACGCCAGAACCACCTGGCGGACACTCCGAAATCACATGCCGCGCATGCTGGAACCACCTCTCAGACGTGCCGGAAGCACGTGCCGGACACGCCGGAATCACCTACCGGACAGACCGGAAGCACCTGCCGCGCACGCCGCAGCCACCTGTTCGACTCGCTGGAACCACCTGCCGGACAGGCCAATATCAACTGCTGGCTATGCCAGAACCACCTGGGGGACGGTCCGGGATCACCTGCCAGCCATGGCGGAACCACCTCTCAGACGTACCAGATCCACCTGCCGGAGAAGCTGGAAACACGTCCTGGACAGACTGGAACCACGTGACGGCCATGCCTGAACCACCTGCCGAGCACGGCAGAACCACCTGCCGGACACTCCAAAATCACCTGCGGGCTACGCCAGAACCACTTGGACGACTCTCCGAAATGACCTGCCGGGCATGTTGGAAGCACCTCTCAGACGTGCCAGAAGCACGTGGCGGACAGTCCGGAATCACCTGTTGGGCATACGCAACCACCTCTGACACGTACCAGAACCACGTGCCGTGCACGCCGGAACCACCTACCGGACAGACCGTAATCAACTTTTGGGCATGCCGGAACCACCAGTCAGATGTGCCAGAAACACGTGCCGGAGACGCCGGAAGCACCTGCCGAGCACGTCGCAACCACCTGCTCAACTCGCCTGAACCACCTGCCGGACACGCCAAAATCACCTGCCCGCTACACCAGCACCACTTCGGGGACAAGCCGGAATCACGTGAGGGGCATGCCGGCACAGCCTCTCAGACTGAACCTCGTGCCGGACACCACAGAACCACCTGCCGGACAGACCGGAACCACCTGCCGGACACGCCGGAACCACCGGCTCGACCCGCCAGAACGACTGCTGGACATGCAAAATCACCTGCCGGCTACGCCGCAAACACTTGGCGAACACTCCGGAATCTCCTGCCGCGCATGCCGGAACCACCTCTCAGATATGCCAGAACCACGTGCCAATGAGCCCGGAAGCACCTGCCGAGCACGCCGGAACCACCTGCTCGGCTCGCCACAACCACATGCCGGACACGCAAAAATCACCTGCCGGCTACGCCACAACCAGTTGGGGAACACTTCGGAATCACCTGCCGGGCTTGCTGGAACCACCTGCCGGTCATGCCAAAATCACCTGCCAACTACGCCAGTACCACTTGGCGGACACTGTGGAAACACCTGTCGGGCCGGCCGGAACCACATCTCAGACGTGCCAGAACCATGTGCATGAGATGCTGGAACCACACCCCGAACAGACGGAAAACACCTGCCAGACCCGTCTGAACAACCTGCCGAGCACGCCGGAGCCACCTGCTCGACTCGCCGGAACCACCTACCTGACATGCCCAAATCACCAGCCGGGTATGCCAGAACCACTTGGCGGACACTCCGGAATCATCTGCCGGACATGCCGGAACCAGCTCTCAGAGACACCAGAACCACGTGCCGGAGACGCCGGAAGCACCTGCCGAGCATGCCGGAGCCACCTGCTCGACTCGCCAGAAACACCTGCCGGACACGCCAAAATCACCTGCCGGGTGCGCCAGAACCACCTGGCGGACACTCCGAAATCACCTGTCGCGCATGCCGGAACCACCTCTCAGACGTGCCGGAAGCACGTGCCGGACACGCCGGAATCACCTACCGGACAGACCGGAACCGCCTGCCGAGCACGCCGGAGCCACCTGTTCGACTCGCAGGAACCACCTCCCGGACAGGCCAATATCAACTGCTGCCTATGCCAGAACCACCTGGGGGACGGTCCGGAATCGCCTGCCAGCCATGGCGGAACCACCTCTCAGACGTACCACAACCACCTGCCGGAGAAGCTGGAAACACGTCCTGGACAGTCGGGAACCACCTGCCGGCCAAACCTGAACCACCTGCGAAGCACAACGGAACAACCTGCCAGACACGCCAAAATCACCTGCGTGTTATGCCAGAACCACTTGGAGGACTCTCTGGGTTACCTGCTGGGCATGCCGGAACCACCTCTCAGACGTGCCAGAATCATGTGGCGGACAGTCCGGAATCACCTGTTGGGCATCCGCAGCCACCTCTGAGATGTACCAGTACCACATGCCGTGCAGGCTGGAACCACCTAACGGACAGACCGGAATCACCTTTCGGGCATGCCGGAACCACCTGTCAGATGTGCCTGAAACACGTGCCGGAGACGCCGGAAGCAGCTGCCAAGCACCTTGGAACCACCTGCTCAACTCGCCTGAACCACCTGCCGGACATGCCAAAATCACCTGCCGACTATGCCAGAACCACTTGGCGAACACTCCGGAATCACTTGCCGGGCATGCAGGAACCACATCTCAGACATGCCAGAACCCCGTGCCAATGACCCCGGAAGCACCAGCCGAGCACGCCGGAACCACATGCTCGACTCGCCAGAACCACATGCCGATCACGCAAAAATCACCTGCCGGCTACGCCACAACCAGTTGGTGAACACTTTGGAATCACCTGCCAGGCTTGCTGGAACCACCTGCCAGTCATGCCAAAATCACCTGCCAACTACGCCAGAACCGCTTGGCGGACACTGCGGAAACACCTGTCGGGCCGGCTGGAACCACATCTCAGACGTGCCAGAAACGTGTTCATGAGATGCTGGAACCACACCCCGAACAGACGGATACCACCTGCCAGAACCGCCTGAACCACCTGCTGAGCACGCCGGAACCACCTGCTCGACTCACCGGTACCACCTCCCTGACACGCCAAAATCACATGCTGGGTATGCCAGAACCACTTGGCGGACACTCCGGAATCATCTGCCGGACATGCCGGAACCAGCTCTCAGACACACCAGAACCAAGTGCCGGAGACGCCGGAAGCACCTGCCGAGCATGCCGGAGCCACCTGCTCGACTCGCCAGAAACACCTGCCGGACACGCCAAAATCACCTGCCGGGTATGCCAGAACCACCTGGGGGACAGTCCGGGATCACCTGCCAGCCATGGCGGAACCACCTCTCAGACGTACCAGAACCACCTGCCGGAGAAGCTGGAAACACGTCCTGGACAGACTGGAACCACGTGACGGCCATGCCTGAACCACCTGCCGGACACGCCAAAATCACCTGCGGGCTACGCCAGAACCACTTGGACGACTCTCCGAAATGACCTGCCGGGCATGTTGGAACCACCTCTCAGACGTGCCAGAAGCACGTGGCGGACAGTCCGGAATCACCTGTTGGGCATACGCAACCACCTCTGACACGTACCAGAACCACGTGCCGTGCACGCCGGAACCACCTACCGGACAGACCGGAATCAACTTCTGGGCATGCCGGAACCACCAGTCAGATGTGCCAGAAACACGTGCCGGAGACGCCGGAAGCACCTGCCGAGCACGTCGCAACCACCTGCTCAACTCGCCTTTACCACCTGCCGGACAGGCCAAAATCACCAGCCCGCTACACCAGCACCACTTCGGGGACAAGCCGGAATCACGTGAGGGGCATGCCGGCACAGCCTCTCAGACTGAACCTCGTGCCGGACACCACAGAACCACCTGCCGGACACCACAGAACCACCTGCCGGACAGACCGGAACCACCGGCTCGACCCGCCGGAACGACCGCTGGACATGCAAAATCACCTGCCGGCTACGCCGCAAACACTTGGCGAACACTCCGGAATCACCTGCCGGGCTTGCCGGAACCACCTCTCAGATATGCCAGAACCACGTGCCAATGACCCCGGAAGCACCTGCCGAGCACGCCGGAACCACCTGCTCGACTCGCCAGAACCACCTGCCGGACACGCAAAAATCACCTGCCGGCTACGCCACAACCAGTTGGGGAACACTTTGGAATCACCTGCCGGGCTTGCTGGAACCACCTGCCGGTCATGCCAAAATCACCTGTCAGCTACGCCAGTACCACTTGGCGGACACTGTGGAAACACCTGTCGGGCCGGCCGGAACCACATCTCAGACGTGCCAGAACCATGTGCATGAGACGCTGGAACCACACCCCGAACAGACGGAAAAGACCTGCCAGACCGGTCTGAACAACCTGCCGAGCACGCCGGAGCCACCTGCTCGACTCGCCGGAACCACCTACCTGACATGCCCAAATCACCAGCCGGGTATGCCAGAACCACTTGGCGGACACTCCGGAATCATCTGCCGGACATGCCGGAACCAGCTCTCAGACACCAGAACCACGTGCCGGAGACGCAGGAAGCACCTGCCGAGCATGCCGCAGCCACCTGCTCGACTCGCCAGAAACACCTGCCGGACACGCCAAAATCACCTGCCGGGTACGCCAGAACCACATGGCGGACACTCCGAAATCACCTGTCGCGCATGCCGGAACCACCTCTCAGACGTGCCGGAAGCACGTGCCGGACACGCCGGAATCACCTACCGGACAGACCGGAACCACCTGCCTGCCAAGCCTGAACCACCTGCCAAGCACAACGGAACAACCTGCCAGACAGGCCAAAATCACCTGCGTGTTATGCCAGAACCACTTGGAGGACTCTCTGGGATGACCAGCCGGGCATGCCGGAACCACCTCTCAGACGTGCCAGAACCATGTGGCGGACAGTCCGGAATCACCTGTTGGGCATGCGCATCCACCTCAGAGACGTACCAGAACCACATGCCGTGCAGGCTGGAACCACCTACCGGACAGACCGGAATCCAACTTTTGGGCATGCCGGAACCACCAGTCAGATGTGCCAGAAACACGTGCCGGAGACGCCGGAAGCACCTGCCGAGCACGTCGCAACCACCTGCTCAACTCGCCTTTACCACCTGCCGGACAGGCCAAAATCACCTGCCCGCTACACCAGCACCACTTCGGGGACAGGCCGGAATCACGTGAGGGGCATGCCGGCACAGCCTCTCAGAGTGAACCTCGTGCCGGACACCACAGAACCACCTGCCGGACAGACCGGAACCACCGGCTCGACCCGCCGGAACGACCGCTGGACATGCAAAATCACCTGCCGGCTACGCCGCAAACACTTGGCGGACACTCCGGAATCACCTGCCGGGCTTGCCGGAACCACCTCTCAGATATGCCAGAACCACGTGCCAATGACCCCGGAAGCACCCTCCGAGCACGCCGGAACCACCTGCTCGACTCGCCAGAACCACCTGCCGGACACGCAAAAATCACCTGCCGGCTACGCCACAACCAGTTGGGGAACACTTCGGAATCACCTGCCGGGCTTGCTGGAACAACCTGCCGGTCATGCCAAAATCACCTGTAAGCTACGCCAGTACCACTTGGCGGACACTGTGGAAACACCTGTCGGGCCGGCCGGAACCACATCTCAGACGTGCCAGAACCATGTGCATGAGACGCTGGAACCACACCCCGAACAGACGGAAAACACCTGCCAGACCGGTCTGAACAACCTGCCGAGCACGCCGGAGCCACCTGCTCGACTCGCCGGAACCACCTACCTGACATGCCCAAATCACCAGCCGGGTATGCCAGAACCACTTGGCGGACACTCCGGAATCATCTGCCGGACATGCCGGAACCAGCTCTCAGACACACCAGAACCACGTGCCGGAGACGCCGGAAGCACCTGCCGAGCATGCCGGAGCCACCTGCTCGACTCGCCAGAAACACCTGCCGGACACGCCCAAATCACCTGCCGGGTACTCCAGAACCACATGGCGGACACTCCGAAATCACCTGTCGCGCATGCCGGAACCACCTCTCAGACGTGCCGGAAGCACGTGCCGGACACGCCGGAATCACCTACCGGACAGACCGGAACCACCTGCCGAGCACGCCGGAGCCACCTGTTCGACTCGCTGGAACCACCTGCCGGACAGGCCAATATCAACTGCTGGCTATGCCAGAACCACCTGGGGGACGGTCCGGGATCACCTGCCAGCCATGGCGGAACCACCTCTCAG
>NW_027227439.1:0-58975 GCF_037783145.1 Equus przewalskii | reverse complement strand
GAACATGCCGGAGCCACCTGCTCGACTCGCCAGAAACAGCTGCCGGACACGCCAAAATCACCTGCCGGGTATGCCAGAACCACCTGGCGGACACTCCGAAATCACCTGTCGCGCATGCCGGAACCACCTCTCAGACGTGCCGGAAGCACGTGCCGGACACACCGGAATCACCTACCGGACAGACCGGAAACACCTGCCGAGCACGCCGGAGCCACCTGTTCGACTCGCTGGAACCACCTGCCGGACAGGCCAATATCAACTGCTGGCTATGCCAGAACCACCAGGTGGACGGTCCGGAATCACCTGCCAGCCATGGCGGAACCACCTCTCAGACGTACCAGAACCACCTGCCGGAGACGCCGGAAGCACCTGCCAAGCACGTTGGAACCACCTGCTCAACTCGCCTGAACCACCTGCCGGACATGCCAAAATCACCTGCCGACTATGCCAGAACCACTTGCCGAACACTCCGGAATCACTTGCCGGGCATGCAGGAACCACCTCTCAGACATGCCAGAACCCCGTGCCAATGACCCCGGAAGCACCAGCCGAGCACGCCGGAACCACCTGCTCGACTCGCCAGAACCACCTGCCGATCACGCAAAAATCAACTGCCGGCTACGCCACAACCAGTTGGTGAACACTTTGGAATCACCTGCCAGGCTTGCTGGAACCACCTGCCTGTCATGCCAAAATCACCTGCCAACTACGCCAGAACCGCTTGGCGGACACTGCGGAAACACCTGTCGGGCCGGCTGGAACCACATCTCAGACGTGCCAGAAACGTGTTCATGAGATGCTGGAACCACACCCCGAACAGACGGATACCACCTGCCAGAACCGCCTGAACCACCTGCTGAGCACGCCGGAACCACCTGCTCGACTCACCGGTACCACCTCCCTGACACGCCAAAATCACCTGCTGGGTATGCCAGAACCACTTGGCGGACACTCCGGAATCATCTGCCGGACATGCCGGAATCAGCTCTCAGACACACCAGAACCAAGTGCCGGAGACGCCGGAAGCACCTGCCGAGCATGCCGGAGCCACCTGCTCGACTCGCCAGAAACACCTGCCGGACACGCCAAAATCACCTGCCGGGTATGCCAGAACCACATGGCGGACACTCCGGTATCACCTGTCGCGCATGATGGAACCACCTCTCAGACGTGCCGGAAGCACGTGCCAGACACGCCGGAAACACCTACCGGACAGACCGGAACCACCTGCCAAGAACGCCGGAGCCGCCTGTTCGACTCGCTGGAACCACCTGCCGGACACGCCAATATCAACTGCTGGCTATGCCAGAACCACCTGGGGGACAGTCCGGGATCACCTGCCAGCCATGGCGGAACCACCTCTCAGACGTACCAGAACCACCTGCCGGAGAAGCTGGAAACACGTCCTGGACAGACTGGAACCATGTGACGGCCATGCCTGAACCACCTGCCGAGCACGGCGGAACCATCTGCCGGACACGCCAAAATCACCTGCGGGCTACGCCAGAACCACTTGGACGACTCTCCGAAATGACCTGCCGGGCATGTTGGAACCACCTCTCAGACGTGCCAGAAGCACGTGGCGGACAGTCCGGAATCACCTGTTGGGCATACGCAACCACCTCTGAGACGTACCAGAACCACGTGCCGTGCACGCCGGAACCACCTACCGGACAGACCGGAATCAACTCTTGGGCATGCCGGAACCACCAGTCAGATGTGCCAGAAACACGTGGCGGAGACGCCGGAAGCACCTGCCGAGCACGTCGCAACCACCTGCTCAACTCGCCTGAACCACCTGCCAGACACGCCAAAATCACCTGCCCGCTACACCAGCACCACTTCGGGCACAAGCCGGAATCACGTGAGGGGCATGCCGGCACAGCCTCTCAGACTGAACCTCGTGCCGGACACCACAGGACCACCTGCCGGACAGACCGGAACCACCTGCCGGACACGCCGGAACCACCGGCTCGACCCGCCGGAACGACCGCTGGACATGCAAAATCGCCTGCCGGCTACGCCGGAAACACTTGGCGAACACTCCGGAATCACCTGCCGGGCATGCCGGAACCACCTCTCAGATATGCCAGAACCACGTGCCAATGACCCCGGAAGCACCTGCCGAGCACGCCGGAACCACCTGCTCGACTCGCCAGAACCACCTGCCGGACACGCAAAAATCACCTGCCGGCTACGCCACAACCAGTTGGGGAACACTTCGGAATCACCTGCCGGGCTTGCTGGAACCACCTGCCGGTCATGCCAAAATCACCTGCCAACTACGCCAGTACCACTTGGCGGACACTGTGGAAACACCTGTCGGGCCGGCCGGAACCACATCTCAGACGTGCCAGAACCATGTGCATGAGATGCTGGAACCACACCCCGAACAGACGGAAAACACCTGCCAGACCCATCTGAACAACCTGCCGAGCACGGCGGAGCCACCTGCTCGACTCGCCAGAACCAGCTACCTCACATGCCAAAATCACCAGCCGGGTATGCCAGAACCACTTGGCGGACACTCCGGAATCATCTGCCGGACATGCCGGAACCAGCTCTCAGACACACCAGAACCACGTGCCGGAGACGCCGGAAGCACCCGCCGAACATGCCGGAGCCACCTGCTCGACTCGCCAGAAACAGCTGCCGGACACGCCAAAATCACCTGCCGGGTATGCCAGAACCACCTGGCGGACACTCCGAAATCACCTGTCGCGCATGCCGGAACCACCTCTCAGACGTGCCGGAAGCACGTGCCGGACACGCCGGAATCACCTACCGGACAGACCGGAAACAACTGCCGAGCACGCCGGAGCCACCTGTTCGACTCGCTGGAACCACCTGCCGGACAGGCCAATATCAAATGCTGGCTATGCCAGAACCACCAGGTGGACGGTCCGGAATCACCTGCCAGCCATGGCGGAACCACCTCTCAGACGTACCAGAACCACCTGCCGGAGACGCCGGAAGCACCTGCCAAGCACGTTGGAACCACCTGCTCAACTCGCCTGAACCACCTGCCGGACATGCCAAAATCACCTGCCGACTATGCCAGAACCACTTGGCGAACACTCCGGAATCACTTGCCGGGCATGCAGGAACCACCTCTCAGACATGCCAGAACCCCGTGCCAATGACCCCGGAAGCACCAGCCGAGCACGCCGGAACCACCTGCTCGACTCGCCAGAATCACCTGCCGATCACGCAAAAATCACCTGCCGGCTACGCCACAACCAGTTGGTGAACACTGTGGAATCACCTGCCAGTCTTGCTGGAACCACCTGCCAGTCATGCCAAGATCACCTGCCAACTACGCCAGAACCGCTTGGCGGACACTGCGGAAACACCTGTCGGGGCGGCTGGAACCACATCTCAGACGTGCCAGAAACGTGTTCATGAGATGCTGGAACCACACCCCGAACAGACTTATACCACCTGCCAGAACCGCCTGAACCACCTGCTGAGCACGCCGGAACCACCTGCTCGACTCACCGGTACCACGTCCCCGACACGGCAAAATCACCTGCTGGGTATGCCAGAACCACTTGGCGGACACTCCGGAATCATCTGCCAGACATGCCGGAACCAGCTCTGAGACACACCAGAACCAAGTGCCGGAGACGCCGGAAGCACCTGCCGAGCATGCCGGAGCCACCTGCTCGACTCGCCAGAAACACCTGACGGACACGCCAGAACCCCCTGGTGGACACTCCGAAATCACCGGTCGCGCATGCCGGAACCACCTGTCAGACGTGCAGGAAGCACGTGCCGGACGCGCCGGAATCACCTACCGGACAGACTGGAACCACCTGCCGAGCACGCCGGACCCACCTGCTCGACTCGCTGGGACCACCTGCCGGACAGGCCAATATCAACTGCTGGCTATGCCAGAACCACCTGGGGGACGGTCCGGAATCACCTGCCAGCCATGGCGGAACCACCTCTCAGACGTACCAGAACCACCTGCCGGAGAAGCTGGAAACACGTCCTGGACAGTCTGGAACCACCTCCCGGCCAAGCCTGAACCACCTGCCAAGCACAACGGAACAACCTGCCGGACACGCCAAAATCACCTGCGTGTTATGCCAGAACCACTTGGAGGACTCGCTGGGATGACCTGCAGGGCATGCCGGAACCACCTCTCAGACGTGCCAGAACCATGTGGCGGACAGTCCGGAATCACCTGTTGGGCATGCGCAACCACCTCTGAGACGTACCAGAACCACATGCCGTGCAGGCTGGAACCACCTACCGGACAGACCGGAATCACCTTTCGGGCATGCCCGAACCACCTGTCAGATGTGCCGGAAACACGTGCCGGAGACGCCGGAAGCACCTGCCAAGCACGTTGGAACCACCTGCTCAACTCGACTGAACCACCTGCCGGACATGCCAAAATCACCTGCCGACTATGCCAGAACCACTTGGCGAACACTCCGGAATCACTTGCCGGGCATGCAGGAACCACCTCTCAGACATGCCAGAACCCCGTGCCAATGACCCCGGAAGCACCAGCCAAGCACGCCGGAACCACCTGCTCGACTCGCCAGAACCACCTGCCGATCACGCAAAAATCACCTGCCGGCTACGCCACAACCAGTTGGTGAACACTTTGGAATCACCTGCCAGGCTTGCTGGAACCACCTGCCGGTCATGCCAAAATCACCTGCCAACTACGCCAGAACCGCTTGGCGGACACTGCGGAAACAGCTGTCGGGCCGGACGGAACCACATCTCAGACGTGCCAGAACCATGTGCATGAGATGCTGGAACCACACCCCGAACAGACGGAAAACACCTGCCAGACCCGTCTGAACAACCTGCCGAGCACGCCGGAGCCACATGCTCGACTCGCCGGAACCACCTACCTGACATGCCAAAATCACCAGCCGGGTATGCCAGAACCACTTGGCGGACACTCCGGAATCATCTGCCGGACATGCCGGAACCAGCTCTCAGACACACCAGAACCACGTGCCGGAGACGCCGGAAGCACCTGCCGAGCATGCCGGAGCCACCTGCTCGACTCGCCAGAAACACCTGCCGGACACGCCAAAATCTCCTGCCGGGTACGCCAGAACCCCCTGGCGGACACTCCGAAATCACCTGTCGCGCATGCCGGAACCACCTCTCAGACGTGCCGGAAGCACGTGCCGGACACGCCGGAATCACCTACCGGTCAGACCGGAACCACCTGCCGAGCACGCCGGAGCGACCTGTTCGACTCGCTGGAACCACCTGCCGGACAGGCCAATATCAACTGCTGGCTATGCCAGAACCACCTGGGGGACAGTCCGGGATCACCTGCCAGCCATGGCGGAACCACCTCTCAGACGTACCAGAACCACCTGCCGGAGAAGCTGGAAACACGTCCTGGACAGACTGGAACCACGTGACGGCCATGCCTGAACCACCTGTCGAGCACGGCGGAACCACCTGCCGGACACGCCAAAATCACCTGCGGGCTACGCCAGAACCACTTGGACGACTCTCCGAAATGACCTGCCGGGCATGTTGGAACCACCTTTCAGACGTGCCAGAAGCACGTGGCGGACAGTCCGGAATCACCTGTTGGGCATACGCAACCACCTCTGACACGTACCAGAACCACGAGCCGTGCACGCCGGAACCACCTACCGGACAGACCGGAATCAACTCTTGGGCATGCAGGAACCACCAGTCAGATGTGCCAGAAACACGTGTGGGAGACGCCGGAAGCACCTGCCTAGCACGTCGCAACCACCTGCTCAACTCGCCTGAACCACCTGCCGGACACGCCAAAATTACCTGCCGACTATGCCAGAACCACTTGGTGAACACTCCGGAATCACTTGCCGGGCATGCAGGAACCACCTCTCAGACATGCCAGAACCCCGTGCCAATGACCCCGGAAGCACCAGCCGAGCACGCCGGAACCACCTGCTCGACTCGCCAGAACCACCTGCCGATCACGCAAAAATCACCTGCCGGCTACGCCACAACCAGTTGGTCAACACTTTGGAATCACCTGCGAGATTTCGTGGAACCACCTGCCAGTCATGCCAAAATCACCTGCCAACTACGCCAGAACCGCTTGGCGGACACTGCGGAAACACCTGTCGGGCCGGCCGGAACCACATCTCAGACGTGCCAGAAACGTGTTCATGAGATGCTGGAACCACACCCCGAACAGACGGATACCACCTGCCAGAACCGCCTGAACCACCTGCTGAGCACGCCGGAACCACCTGCTCGACTCACCGGTACCACCTCCCTGACACGCCAAAATCACCTGCTGGGTATGCCAGAACCACTTGGCGGACACTCCGGAATCATCTGCCGGACATGCCGGAACCAGCTCTCAGACACACCAGAACCAAGTGCCGGAGACGCCGGAAGCACCTGCCGAGCATGCCGGAGCCACCTGCTCGACTCGCCAGAAACACCTGCCGGACACGCCAAAATCACCTGCCGGGTACGCCAGAACCACCTGGCGGACACTCCGGAATCACCTGTCGCCCATGACGGAACCACCTCTCAGACGTGCCAGAAGCACGTGCCAGACACGCCAGAAACACCTACCGGACAGACCGGAACCACCTGCCAAGAACGCCGGAGCCACCTGTTCGACTCGCTGGAACCACCTGCCGGACAGGCCAATATCAACTGCTGGCTATGCCAGAACCACCTGGGGGACAGTCCGGGATCACCTGCCAGCCATGGCGGAACCACCTCTCAGACGTACCAGAACCACCTGCCGGAGAAGCTGGAAACACGTCCTGGACAGACTGGAACCACGTGACGGCCATGCCTGAACCACCTGCCGAGCACGGCGGAACCACCTGCCAGACACACCAAAATCACCTGCGGGCTACGCCAGAACCACTTGGACGACTCTCCGAAATGACCTGCCGGGCATGTTGGAACCACCTCTCAGACGTGCCAGAAGCACGTGGCGGACAGTCCGGAATCACCTGTTGGGCATACGCAACCACCTCTGACACGTACCAGAACCCCGTGCCGTGCACGCCGGAACCACCTACCGGACAGACCGGAATCAACTCTTGGGCATGCCGGAACCACCAGTCAGATGTGCCAGAAACACGTGGGGGAGACGCCGGAAGCACCTGCCGAGCACGTCGCAACCACCTGCTCAACTCGCCTGAACCACCTGCCGGACACGCCAAAATCACCTGCCCGCTACACCAGCACCGCTTCGGGGACAAGCCGGAATCACGTGAGGGGCATGCCGGCACAGCCTCTCAGACTGAACCTCGTGCCGGACACCACTGAACCACCTGCCGGACAGACCGGGACCACCTGCCGGACACGCCGGAACCACCGGCTCGACCCGCCGGAACGACCGCTGGACATGCAAAATCGCCTGCCGGCTACGCCGGAAACACTTGGCGAACACTCCGGAATCACCTGCCGGGCATGCCGGAACCACCTCTCAGATATGCCAGAACCACGTGCCAATGACACCGGAAGCACCTGCCGAGCACGCCGGAACCACCTGCTCGACTCGCCAGAACCACCTGCTGGACACGCAAAAATCACCTGCCGGCTACGCCACAACCAGTTGGGGAACACTTCGGAATCACCTGCCGGGCTTGCTGGAACCACCTGCCGGTCATGCCAAAATCACCTGCCAACTACGCCAGTACCACTTGGCGGACACTGTGGAAACACCTGTCGGGCCGGCCGGAACCACATCTCAGACGTGCCAGAACCATGTGCATGAGATGCTGGAACCACACCCCGAACAGACGGAAAACACCTGCCAGACCCGTCTGAACAACCTGCCGAGCACCCCGGAGCCACCTGCTCGACTCGCCGGAACCACCTACCTGACATGCCCAAATCACCAGCCGGGTAAGACAGAACCACTTGGCGGACACTCCGGAATCATCTGCCGGACATGCCGGAACCAGCTCTCAGACACACCAGAACCACGTGCCGGAGACGCCGGAAGCACCTGCCGAGCATGCCGGAGCCACCTGCTCGACTCGCCAGAAACACCTGCCGGACACGCCAAAATCACCTGCCGGGTATGCCAGAACCACCTGGCGGACACTCCGGAATCACCTGTCGCGCATGATGGAACCACCTCTCAGACGTGCCGGAAGCACGTGCCAGACACGCCGGAAACACCTACCGGACAGACCGGAACCACCTGCCAAGAACGCCGGAGCCGACTGTTCGACTCGCTGGAACCACCTGCCGGACAGGCCAATATCAACTGCTGGCTATGCCAGAACCACCTGGGGGACGGTCCGGAATCACCTGCCAGCCATGGCGGAACCACCTCTCAGACGTACCAGAACCACCTGCCGGAGAAGCTGGAAACACGTCCTGGACAGTCTGGAACCACCTGCCGGCCAAGCCTGAACCACCTGCCAAGCACAACGGAACAACCTGCCGGACACGCCAAAATCACCTGCGTGTTATGCCAGAACCACTTGGAGGACTCTCTGGGATGACCTGCCGGGCATGCCGGAACCACCTCTCAGACGTGCCAGAACCATGTGGCGGACAGTCCGGAATCACCTGTTGGGCATGCGCAACCACCTCTGAGACATACCAGAACCACATGCCGTGCAGGCTGGAACCACCTACCGGACAGACCGGAATCACCTTTCGGGCATGCCGGAACCACCTGTCAGATGTGCCAGAAACACGTGCCGGAGACGCCGGAAGCACCTGCCAGGCACGTTGGAACCACCTGCTCAACTCGCCTGAACCACCTGCCGGACATGCCAAAATCACCTGCCGACTATGCCAGAACCACTTGGCGAACACTCCGGAATCACTTGCCGGGCATGCAGGAACCACCTCTCAGACATGCCAGAACCCCGTGCCAATGACCCCGGAAGCACCAGCCGAGCACGCCGGAACCACCTGCTCGACTCGCCAGAACCACCTGCCGATCACGCAAAAATCACCTGCCGGCTACGCCACAACCAGTTGGTGAACACTTTGGAATCACCTGCCAGGCTTGCTGGAACCAACTGCCGGTCATGCCAAAATCACCTGCCAACTACGCCAGAACCGCTTGGCGGACACTGCGGAAACACCTGTCGGGCCGGCTGGAACCACATCTCAGACGTGCCAGAAACGTGTTCATGAGATGCTGGAACCACACCCCGAACAGACGGATACCACCTGCCAGAACCGCCTGAACCACCTGCTGAGCACGCCGGAACCACCTGCTCGACACACCGGTACCACCTCCCTGACATGCCAAAATCACCTGCTGGGTATGCCACAACCACTTGGCGGACACTCCGGAATCATCTGCCGGACATGCCGGAACCAGCTCTCAGACACACCAGAACCAAGTGCCGGAGACGCCGGAAGCACCTGCCGAGCATGCCGGAGCCACCTGCTCGACTCGCCAGAAACACCTGCCGGACACGCCAAAATCACCTGCCGGATATGCCAGAACCACCTGGCGGACACTACGGAATCACCTGTCGCGCATGATGGAACCACCTCACAGACGTGCCGAAAGCACGTGCCAGACACGCCGGAAACACCTACCGGACAGACCGGAACCACCTGCCAAGAACGCCGGAGCCACCTGTTCGACTCGCTGGAACCACCTGCCGGACTGGCCAATATCAACTGCTGGCTATGCCAGAACCACCTGGGGGACAGTCCGGGATCACCTGCCAGCCATGGCGGAACCACCTCTCAGACGTACCAGAACCACCTGCCGGAGAAGCTGGAAACACGTCCTGGACAGACTGGAACCACGTGACGGCCATGCCTGAACCACCTGCCGAGCACGGCGGAACCACCTGCCGGACACGCCAAAATCACCTGCGGGCTACGCCAGAACCACTTGGACGACTCTCTGAAATGACCTGCCGGGCATGTTGGAACCACCTCTCAGACGTGCCAGAAGCACGTGGCGGACAGTCCGGAATCACCTGTTGGGCATACGCAACCACCTCTGAGACGTACCAGAACCACGTGCCGTGCACGCCGGAACCACCTACCGGACAGACCGGAATCAACTCTTGGGCATGCCGGAACCACCAGTCAGATGTGCCAGAAGCACGTGGGGGAGACGCCGGAAGCACCTGCCGAGCACGTCGCAACCACCTGCTCAACTCGCCTGAACCATCTGCCAGACACGCCAAAATCACCTGCCCGCTACACCAGCACCACTTCGGGGACAAGCCGGAATCACGTGAGGGGCATGCCGGCACAGCCTCTCAGACTGAACCTCGTGACGGACACCACAGAACCACCTGCCGGACAGACCGGAACCACCTGCCGGACACGCCGGAACCACCGGCTCGACCCGCCGGAACGACCGCTGGACATGCAAAATCACCTGCCGGCTACGCCGGAAACACTTGGCGAACACTCCGGAATCACCTGCCGGGCATGCCGGAACCACCTCTCAGATATGCCAGAACCACGTGCCAATGACCCCGGAAGCACCTGCCGAGCACGCCGGAACCACCTGCTCGACTCGCCAGAACCACCTGCCGGACACGCAAAAATCACCTGCCGGCTACGCCACAACCAGTTGGGGAACACTTCGGAATCACCTGCCGGGCTTGGTGGAACCACCTGCCGGTCATGCCAAAATCACCTGCCAACTACGCCAGTACCACTTGGCGGACACTGTGGAAACACCTGTCGGGCCGGCCGGAACCACATCTCAGACGTGCCAGAACCATGTGCATGAGATGCTGGAACCACACCCCGAACAGACGGAAAACACCTGCCAGACCCGTCTGAACAACCTGCCAAGCACGCCGGAGCAACCTGCTCGACTCGCCGGAACCACCTTCCTGACATGCCAAAATCACCAGCCGGGTATGCCAGAACCACTTGGCGGACACTCCGGAATCATCTGCCGGACATGCCGGAACCAGCTCTCAGAAACACCAGAACCACGTGCCGGAGACGCCGGAAGCACCTTCCGAGCATGCCGGAGCCACCTGCTCGACTCGCCAGAAACACCTGCCGGACACGCCAAAATCACCTGCCGGGTACGCCAGAACCACCTGGCGGACACTCCGAAATCACCTGTCGTGCATGCCGGAACCACCTCTCAGACGTGCCGGAAGCACGTGCCGGACACGCCGGAATCACCTACCGGACAGACCGGAACCACCTGCCGACCCCTCCGGAGCCGACTGTTCGACTCGCTGGAACCACCTGCCGGACAGGCCAATATCAACTGCTGGCTATGCCAGAACCACCTGGGGGACGGTCCGGAATCACCTGCCAGCCATGGCGGAACCACCTCTCAGACGTACCAGAACCACCTTCCGGAGAAGCTGGAAACACGTCCTGGACAGTCTGGAACCACCTCCCGGCCAAGCCTGAACCACCTGCCAAGCACAACGGAACAACCTGCCAGACACGCCAAAATCACCTGCGTGTTATGCCAGAACCACTTGGAGGACTCTCTGGGATGACCTGCCGGGCATGCCGGAACCACCTCTCAGACGTGCCAGAACCATGTGGCGGACAGTCCGGAATCACCTGTTGGGCATGCGCAACCACCTCTGAGACGTACCAGAACCACGTGCCGTGCAGGCTGGAACCACCTACCGGACAGACCGGAATCACCTTTCGGGCATGCCGGAACCACCTGTCAGATGTGCCAGAAACACGTGCCGGAGACGCCGGAAGTACCTGCCAGGCACGTTGGAACCACCTGCTCAACTCGCCTGAACCACCTGCCGGACATGCCAAAATCACCTGCCGACTATGCCAGAACCACTTGGCGAACACTCCGGAATCACTTGCCGGGCATGCAGGAACCACCTCTCAGACATGCCAGAACCCCGTGCCAATGACCCCGGAAGCACCAGCCGAGCACGCCGGAACCACCTGCTCGACTCGCCAGAACCACCTGCCGATCACGCAAAAATCACCTGCCGGCTACGCCACAACCAGTTGGTGAACACTTTGGAATCACCTGCCAGGATTCGTGGAACCACCTGCCAGTCATGCCAAAATCACCTGCCAACTACGCCAGAACCGCTTGGCGGACACTGTGGAAACACCTGTCGGGCCGGCTGGAACCACATCTCAGACGTTCCAGAAACGTGTTCATGAGATGCTGGAACCACACGCCGAACAGACGGATACCACCTGCCAGAACCGCCTGAACCACCTGCTGAGCACGCCGGAACCACCTGCTCGACTCACCGGTACCACGTCCCCGACACGCCAAAATCACCTGCTGGGTATGCCAGAACCACTTGGCGGACACTCCGGAATCATCTGCCGGACATGCCGGAACCAGCTCTCAGACACACCAGAACCAAGTGCCGGAGACGCCGGAAGCACCTGCCGAGCATGCCAGAGCCACCTGCTCGACTCGCCAGAAACACCTGCCGGACACGCCAAAATCACCTGCCGGGTATGCCAGAACCACCTGGCGGACACTACGGAATCACCTGTCGCGCATGACGGAACCACCTCTCAGACGTGCCAGAAGCACGTGCCAGACACGCCAGAAACACCTACCGGACAGACCGGAACCACCTGCCAAGAACGCCGGAGCCGCCTGTTCGACTCGCTGGAACCACCTGCCGGACAGGACAATATCAACTGCTGGCTATGCCAGAACCACCTGGGGGACAGTCCGGGATCACCTGCCAGCCATGGCGGAACCACCTCTCAGACGTACCAGAACCACCTGCCGGAGAAGCTGGAAACACGTCCTGGACAGACTGGAACCACGTGACGGCCATGCCTGAACCACCTGCCGAGCACGGCGGAACCACCTGCCGGTCACGCCAAAATCACCTGCGGGCTACGCCAGAACCACTTGGACGACTCTCCGAAATGACCTGCCGGGCATGTTGGAACCACCTCTCAGACGTGCCAGAAGCACGTGGCGGACAGTCCGGAATCACCTGTTGGGCATACGCAACCACCTCTGAGACGTACCAGAACCACGTGCCGTGCACGCCGGAACCACCTACCGGACAGACCGGAATCAACTCTTGGGCATGCCGGAACCACCAGTCAGATGTGCCAGAAACACGTGCCGGAGACGCCGGAAGCACCTGCCGAGCACGTCGCAACCACCTGCTCAACTCGCCTGAACCACCTGCCGGACACGCCAACATCACCTGCCAGCTATGCCTGAACCACTTGGCGAACACCATGGAAACACCTGTCGGGCCGGCCGGAACCACCTCTCAGACGTGCCAGAACCATGTGCCTGAGATTTCAGAACCACACCCCGAACAGACCGAAACCACCTGCCAGACCCGCCTGAACCACCTGCCGAGCACGGCGGAACCACCTACTCGACTCGCCGGAACCACCTACCTGACACGCCAAAATCACCTGCCGGGTATGCCAGAGCCACTTGGTGGACACTCCGGAATCATCTGCCGGAAATGCCAGAACCAGCTCTCAGACACACCAGAACCACGTGCCGGACACGCCAAAATCACCTGCCGGCTACGCCAGAACCACTTAGCGATCACTCCGGAATCACCTGCCGGGCATGCCGGAACCACCTCTCAAACTTGCCAGAACCATGTTCCGGACACGCCGGTACCACCTGCCGAGTATGCCGTAACCACCTGATCCACTTCCCAGAACCACCTTCTGGACACGCCAGAATCACCTGCCGGCTACGCCAGAACCACTGGGCAGACACTCCGGAATCACATGTCAGGCATTCCGGAACCACGTCTCAGACATGCCAGAACCACATGCCGGAGACTCCGGAATCACCTGCCGGGCATGCCGGAACCACCTCTCAGACGTGCCAGAACCGTGTTCCGGACACGCCGGTACCACCTGCCCAGCTCGCCTGAACCACGTGCTGGAAACGCCAAAATCACCTGCCGGCTATGCAAGAACCACTCGGCAGACACTCTGGAATCACATGTCAGGCATTCCGGAACCACCTCTCAGACATGCCAGAACCACATGCCGGAGACTCCGGAATCACCTGCCGGGCATGCCGGAAACACATCTCAGAGGTGCCAGAACCACATGCCGGGCACTCCGGAATCACCTGAAGGGCGTTCCGGAACCATCTCTCAGACGTGCCACAACCACGTGCCGAAGAGACCAGAAGCACCTGCCGAGCTCGCCAGAACCACCTGCTGGACATGCCGGAACCACCTGCCACACAGGCCAAAATCACATGCCGGCTACGCCAAAACCACTTGGTGGACACTCCAGAATCACCTTGCGGGAATGCCGGAACCACGTCATGGACAGACGGCAAACACCTGCCGGACCTGCCGCAACCACCTGCCAAGCACGCCGGAAACACCTGCTCGACTCACCAGAGCCACCTGCCGGACACATCAGAAACACCCGCGGGGTACGCCAGAACCACTTGGAGGACGCTCCGGGATCACCTGCTGGGCATGCCGGAACCACCTCTCTGACGTGCCAGAACCATGTGCCGGACAGGCCTCAACCACCTGCCGAGTATACCGGAACCACCTGATCCACTCCCCAGAACCACCTGCTGGACACGCCAAAATCACCTGCCGGCTACGCCAGAACCACTTGGCGAACACTCCGGAATCACCTGCCGGGCATGCCGGAACCACCTCTCTGACGTGCCAGAACCATGTGCCGGACAGGCCTCAACCACCTGCCGAGTATGCTGGAACCACCTGCTCCACTACCCAGAACCACCTGCTGGAAACGCCAAAATCACCTGCCGGCTACGCCAGAACCACTCGGCAGACACTCCGGAACCACCTCCAGGACAGACCGGAAGCACCTGCTGGACACGCCGGGACCACCTGTTTGACTCGCCAGAACCACCTGCCGGACACGCCAGAATCACCCGCCGGCTACGCCACAACCACTTGTCGGACACTACGGAATCACCTGCCGAGTATGCCGGAAACACCTGATCCACTCCCCAGAACCACCTGCTGGACATGCTAGAATCAGCAGCCGGCTATGCAAGAACCACTCAGCAGACACTCCGGAATCACATGTCAGGCATTCAGGAACCACCTCTCAGAGGTGCCAGAACCACATGCCGGAGACTCCGGAATCACCTGCCGGGCATGCCGGAACCACGTCTCAGAGGTGCCAGAACCACACGCCGGAGACTCCGGAATCACCTGCCGGGCCTGCCGGAACCATCTATCAGATGTGCCAGAACCATGTTCTGGACACGCCGGTACCACATGCCGAGCTCGCCGGAGCCACCTGATGGACACGCCAGAAGCACATGCCGGACAGGCCGGAACCATCTCCCGGACAGACCGGAAACACAGGAAACACTCGCCAGAACCACCTGTTTGACTCACCGGTCCCACCTGCCGGACACGCCAAAATCACCTGCGCGCTACACCAGAACCGCTTGGTGGACAAGCCGGAATCACGTGAAGTGCATGCCGACACAACCTCTCAGACGTGCCAGAACCTCGTGCCGGACACCCCAGACCCACATGCTGGACAGACCGGAACCACCTGCCTGACACGCCGGAACCACCGGCTCGACTCGCCGGAACCATTGCCGGACATGCAAAATCACCTGCCGGCTATGGCAGAACCAGTTGGCGAACACTCGGGAATCACCTGCCGGGCATGGCGGAACCACCTCTCAGACATGCCGGAACCACATGCCAATGACACCGGAAGCACCTGCCGAGCACGCCAGAACCACCTGCTCGACTCGCCAAAACCACCTGCTGGACACGCCAAAATCACCTGCCGGCTACGCCACAACCATTGGGTGAACACTTCGGAATCACCTGCCGGGCTGGCTGGAAACACCTGCCGGTCACGCCAACATCACCTGCCAGCTATGCCAGAACCACTTGGCGAACACCATGGAAACACCTGTCGGGCCGGCCGGAACCACCTCTCAGACGTGCCAGAACCATGTGCCTGAGATGCCGGAACCACACCCCGAACAGACCGAAACCACCTGCCAGACCCGCCTGAACCACCTGCCGAGCACGCCGGAACCACCTACTCGACTCGCCGGAACCACCTACCTGACACGCCAAAATCACCTGCCGGGTATGCCAGAGCCACTTGGTGGACACTCCGGAATCATCTGCCGGACATGCCAGAACCAGCTCTCAGACACACCAGAACCACGTGCCGGACACGCCGGAAGCCCCTGCTGAGCATGCCTGAGCCACATGCTCGACTTGCCAGAAACACCTGCCAGACACGCCAAAATCACCTGCCGGTTACGCCAGAACCACGTGGCGGACACTCCGGAATCACCTGTCGGACACGCCGGAACCACCTCTCACACGTGCCAGAACCTCGTGCCGGACACGCCAGAACCATCTGCCGGACAGCCCGGAACCACCTGCCGGACACCCCGGAACCGCCGGCTCGAATCGCCGGAACCACCGCCGGACATGCAAAATCACCTGCCGGCTACGCCAGAACCACTTGGTGAACACTCCGGAACCACCTGCCGGGCATGCCGGAACCACCTCTCAGAGGTGCCAGAACCACATGCCGGAGACTCAGGAATCACCTGCCAGGCATGCCGGAACCACCTCTCAGAGGTGCCAGAACCACATGCCGGAGACTCAGGAATCACCTGCCGGGCATGCCGGAACCATCTCTCAGAGGTGCCAGAACCACATGCCGGACTCTCCGGGATCGCCTGCCAGGCATTCCGGCACCACCTCTCAGACGTGCCAGAACCATGTGCCAGACAGGCCGCAACCACCTGCCGAGTATACCGGAACCACCTGATCCACTCCCCAGAACCACCTGCTGGACACGCCAAAATCACCTGTGGCTACGCCAGAACCACTTGGTGAACACTGCGGAATCACCTGCCGGGCATGCCGGAACCATCTCTCAGATGTGCCAGAACCATGTTCCGGACACGCCGGTACCACCTGCCGAGCTCGCCGGAACCACCTGCTGGACACGCCAAAATCACCTGCCGGCTATGCCAGAACCACTCGGCAGTCACTCCGGAATCACATGTCAGGCATTCCGGAACCACATCTCAGAGGTGCCAGAACCACATGTCGGACACTCCGGGATCACCTGCGGGGCATGCCGGAACCACCTCTCAGACGTGCCAGAACCATGTGCCGGACACGCCGCAACCACCAGCCGAGTATGCCGGAACCACCTGCTCGACTCACCAGAGCCACCAGCCGGACACATCAGAAACACCTGCGGGGTACGCCAGAACCACTTGGAGGACTCTCCGTGATCACCTGAGAGGCATGCCGGAACCACCTCTCAGACGTGCCAGAACCATGTGCCGGACAAACCGCAACCACCTGCCGAGTATGCCGGAACCACCTGCTCCACTCCCGAGAACCACCTGCTGGACACGCCAAAATCACCTGCCGGCTCCGCCAGAACCACTCGGCAGACACTCCGGAACCACCTCCGGGACAGACCGGAACCTCCTGCCGGACACGCCGGGACCACCTGTTTGACTCGCCAGAACCACCTGCCGGACACGCCAGAATCACCAGCCGGCTATGCCACAACCACTTGTCGGACACTCCGGAATCACCTGCCGGGCATGCTGGAACCACCTCTCAGAGGTGCCACAGCCACATGCAGGTGACGGCGGTAGCACCTGCCGAGAATGCCGGAAGTTCCTGATCCACTCCCCAGAACCACCTGCCGGACCCTCCAAAATGACCTGCCGGCAACGCCAGAACCACTTGGCGGACACTCCAGAATCACATGCCGGGCATGCCAGCACAACCTCTCCGAAGTGCCAGAAGCACGTGCCGGACAGGCCGGAACCATCTCCCGGACAGACCGGAAACACAGGAAACACTCGCCGGAACCACCTGCTTGACTCACCGGTCCCACCTGCCGGACACGACAAAATCACGGGCCCGCTACACCAGAACGACTTGGTGGACAAGCCGGAATCACGTGACGTGCATGCCGACACAATCTCTCAGACGTGCCAGAACCTCGTGCCGGACACCCCAGAACCACCAGCTGGACAGACCGGAACCACCTGCCGGACACGCCGGAACCACCGGCTCGACTCGCCGGAACCATTGCCGGACATGCAAAATCAGCTGCCGGCTACGGCAGAACCACTTGGCGAGCACTCGGGAATCACCTGCCAGGCATGGCGGAACCACATCTCAGACATGCCGGAACCACATGCCAATGACACCGGAAGCACCTGCCGAGCACGCCAGAACCACCTGCTCGACTCGCCAAAACCACCTGCTGGACACGCCAAAATCACCTGCCGGCTACGCCACAACCATTTGGTGAACACTTCGGAATCACCTGCCGGGCTGGCTGGAACCACCTGCCGGTCACGCCAACATCACCTGCCAGCTATGCCAGAACCACTTGGCGAACACCATGGAAACACCTGTCGGGCCGGCCGGAACCACCTCTCAGACGTGCCAGAACCATGTGCCTGAGATGCCGGAACCACACCCCGAACAGACCGAAACCACCTGCCAGACCCGCATGAACCACCTGCCGAGCACGCCGGAACCACCTACTCGACTCGCCGGAACCACCTACCTGACACGCCAAAATCACCTGCCGGGTATGCCAGAGCCACTTGGCGGACACTCCGGAATCATCTGCCTGACATGCCAGAACCAGCTCTCAGACACACCAGAACCACGTGCCGGACACTTCAGAAGCACCTGCTGAGCATGCCTGAGCCACATGCTCGACTTGCAAGAAACACCTGCCAGACACGCCAAAATCACCTGCCGGGTACGCCAGAACCACGTGGCGGACACTCCGGAATCACCTGTCGGGCATGCCGGAACCACCTCTCAGACGTGCCAGAACCTCGTGCCGGACACGCCAGAACCACCTGCCAGACAGACCGGAACCACCTGCCGGACACGCCGGAACCACTGGCTCGACTCGCCGGAACCACCACCGGACATGCAAAAATCACCTGCCGGCTACGCCAGAACCACTTGGCGAACACTCCGGAATCACCTGCTGGGCATGCCGGAACCACCTCTGAGACTTGCCAGAACCATGTTCCGGACACGCCGGTACCACCTGCCGAGTATGCCGGAACCACCTGATCCACTCCCCAGAACCACCTGCTGGACGCGCCGGAATCTGCTGCCGGCTATGCAAGAACCACTCGGCAGACACTCCGGAATCACATGTCAGGCATGCCGGAACCACCTCTCAGAGGTGCCAGAATCACATTCCGGACACTCCGGAATCACCTGGCGGGGGTGCCGGAACCATCTCTCAGACGTGCCACAACCACGTGCCGAAGAGACAAGAAGCACCTGCCGAGCTCGCCGGAACCACCTGCTGGACACGCCAGAATCACCTGCCGGTTACGCCAGAACCACGTGGCGGACACTCCGGAATCACCTGTCGGGCATGCCGGAACCACCTCTCAGACGTGCGAGAACCTCGTGCCGGACACGCCAGAACCACCTGCCGGGCACGCCGGAACCACCTCTCACACGTGCCAGAACCTCATGCCGGACACGCCAGAACCACCTGCCGGACAGCCCGGAACCACCTGCCGGACACCCCGGAACCGCCGGCTCGAATCGCCGGAACCACCGCCGGACATGCAAAATCACCTGCCGGCTACGCCAGAACCACTTGGTGAACACTCCGGAACCACCTGCCGGGCATGCCGGAACCACCTCTCAGAGGTGCCAGAACCACATGCCGGAGACTCAGGAATCACCTGCCAGGCATGCCGGAACCACCTCTCAGAGGTGCCAGAACCACATGCCGGAGACTCAGGAATCACCTGCCGGGCATGCCGGAACCATCTCTCAGAGGTGCCAGAACCACATGCCGGACTCTCCGGGATCGCCTGCCAGGCATTCCGGCACCACCTCTCAGACGTGCCAGAACCATGTGCCAGACAGGCCGCAACCACCTGCCGAGTATACCGGAACCACCTGATCCACTCCCCAGAACCACCTGCTGGACACGCCAAAATCACCTGTGGCTACGCCAGAACCACTTGGCGAACACTCCAGAATCACCTGCCGGGCATGCCGGAACCACCTCTCAGAGGTGCCACAGCCACATGCCGGGGACTCCGGAATCACCTGCCGGGCATGCCGGAACCATCTCTCAGATGTGCCAGAACCATGTTCCGGACACGCCGGTACCACCTGCCGAGCTCGCCGGAACCACCTGCTGGACACGCCAAAATCACCTGCCGACTATGCCAGAACCACTCGGCAGACACTCCGGAATCACATGTCAGGCATTCCGGAACCACCTCTCAGAGGTGCCAGAACCACATGTCGGACTCTCCGGGATCACCTGCGGGGCATGCCGGAACCACCTCTCAGACGTGGCAGAACCATGTGCCGGACACGCCGCAACCACCAGCCGAGTATGCCGGAACCACCTGCTCGACTCACCAGAGCCACCAGCCGGACACATCAGAAACACCTGCGGGGTACGCCAGAACCACTTGGAGGACTCTCCGTGATCACCTGAGAGGCATGCCGGACCGACCTCTCAGACGTGCCAGAACCATGAGCCGGACACGCCTCAACCACCTGCCGAGTATACCGGAACCACCTGCTCCACTCCCCAGAACCACCTGCTGGACACGCCAAAATCACCTGCTGGCTACGCCAGAACCACTCGGCAGACACTCCGGAACCAACGCCAGGACAGACCGGAACCACCTGCCGGACACGCCGGGACCACCTGCTTGACTCGCCAGAACCACCTGCCGGACACGCCAGAATCACCAGCCGGCTACGCCACAACCACTTGTCGGACACTCCGGAATCACCTGCCAGGCATGCTGGAACCACCTCTCAGAGGTGCCACAGCCACATGCAGGAGACGGCGGTAGCACCTGCCGAGAATGCCGGAAGTTCCTGATCCACTCCCCAGAACCACCTGCCGGACACGCCAAAATCACCTGCCGGCTACGCCAGAACCACTTGGCGGACACTCCACAATCACCTGCCGGGCATGCCAGCACAACCTCTCCGAAGTGCCAGAAGCACGTGCCGGACAGGCCGGAACCATCTCCCGGACAGACCGGAAACACAGGAAACCTTCGCCAGAACCACCTGCTTGACTCACCGGTCCCACCTGCCGGACACGCCAAAATCACCTTTCCGCCGCACCAGAACCACTTGGTGGACAAGCCGGAATCACGTGACGTGCATGCCGACACAACCTCTCAGACGTGCCAGAACCTCGTGCCAGACACGCCAGAACCACCTGCCGGACAGCCCGGAACCACCTGCCGGACACGCCGGAACCACCGGCACGACTCGCCGGAACCACCGCCGGACATGCAAAATCACCTGCCCGCTACGCCAGACCACTTCGTGAACACTCCGGAATCACCTGCCGGGCATGCCGGAACCACCTCTCAGACTTGCCGGAACCATGTTCCGGACACGCCGGTACCACCTGCCGAGTATGCCGGAACCACCTGATCCACTCCCCAGAACCACCGGCTGGACACGCCAGAATCACCTGCCGGCTACGCCAGAACCACTGGGCAGACACTCCGGAACCACCTGCCCGGCATGCCGGAACCACCTCTCAGAGGTGCCAGAACCACATGCCGGAGACTCAGGAATCACCTGCCGGGCATGCCGGAACCATCTCTCAGAGGTGCCAGAACCACATGCCGGACACTCCGGAATCACCTGCCGGGCGTGCCGGAACCATCTCTCAGACGTGCCACAACCACGTGCCGAAGAGACCAGAAGCACCTGCCGAGCTCGCCGGAACCACCTGCTGGACATGCCGGAACCACCTGCCTCACAGGCCAAAATCATATGCCGGCTACGCCAAAACCACCTGGTGGGCACGCCAAAATCACCTGCCGGCTACGCCACAACCATTTGGTGAACACTTCGGAATCACCTGCCGGGCTGGCTGGAACCACCTGCCGGTCACGCCAACATCACCTGCCAGCTATGCCAGAACCACTTGGCGAACACCATGGAAACACCTGTCGGGACGGCCGGAACCACCTCTCAGACGTGCCAGAACCATGTGCCTGAGGTGCCGGAACCACACCCCGAACAGACCGAAACCACCTGCCAGACCCGTCTGAACCACCTGCCGAGCACGCCGGAAACACCTGCTCGACTCGCCGGAACCACCTACCTGACACGCCAAAATCACCTGCCGGGTATGCCAGAGCCACTTGGTGGACACTCCGGAATCATCTGCCGGACATGCCAGAACCAGCTCTCAGACACACCAGAACCACATGCCGGACACGCCGGAAGCCCCTGCTGAGCATGCCTGAGCCACAACTCGACTTGCCAGAAACACCTGCCAGACACGCCAAAATCACCTGCCGGGTACGCCAGAACCACGTGGCGGACACTCCGAAACCACCTGTCGCGCATGCCGGAACCACCTCTCAGACGTGCCGGAGGCACGTGCCAGACACGCCGGAAACACCTACCGGACAGACCGGAACCACCTGCCAAGAACGCCGGAGCCACCTGTTCGACTCGCTGGAACCACCTGCCAGACAGGCCAATATCAACTGCTGGCTATGCCAGAACCACCTGGGGGACGGTCCGGGATCACCTGCCAGCCATGGCGGAACCACCTCTCAGACGTACCAGAACCACCTGCCGGAGAAGCTGGAAACACGTCCTGGACAGACTGGAACCACGTGACGGCCATGCCTGAACCACCTGCCGAGCACGGCGGAACCACCTGCCGGACACGCCAAAATCACCTGCGGGCTATGCCAAAACCACTTGGGTGACTCTCCGAAATGACCTGCCGGGCATGTTGGAACCACCTCTCAGACGTGCCAGAAGCACGTGGCGGACAGTCCGGAATCACCTGTTGGGCATACGCAACCACCTCTGAGACGTACCAGAACCACGTGCCGTGCACGCCGGAACCACCTACCGGACAGACCGGAATCAACTTTTGGGCATGCCGGAACCACCAGTCAGATGTGCCAGAAACACGTGCCGGAGACGCCGGAAGCACCTGCCGAGCACGTCGCAACCACCTGATCCACTCCCCAGAACCACCTGCTGGACACGCCAGAATCACCTGCCGGCTACGCCAGAACCACTCGGCAGACACTCCGGAACCACCTGCCGGGCATGCCGGAACCACTTCTCAGAGGCGCCAGAACCACATGCCGGAGACTCAGGAATCACCTGCCGGGCATGCCGGAACCACCTCTCAGAGGTGCCAGAACCACATGCCGGACACTCCGGAATCACCTCCCTGGCTGGCCGGAACCACCTCTCAGACTTGCCAGAACCATGTTCCGGACACGCCGGTACCACCTGCCGAGCTCGCTGGAACCACCTGCTGGACACGCCAAAATCACCTGCCAGCTACGCCAGAACCACTCGGCAGACACTCCGGAATCACATGTCAGGCATTCCGGAACCACGTCTCAGAGGTGCAAGAACCACATGCCGGACACTCCGGAATCACCTGCCGGGCATGCTGGAACCATCTCTCAGACGTGCCAGAACCATGTTCCGGACACGCCGGTACCACCTGCCCAGCTCGCCGGAACCACCTGCTGGACACGCCAGAATAAGCTGCCGGCTAGGCAAGAACCACTCAGCAGACACTCCGGAATCACATGTCAGGCATTCCGGAACCTCATCTCAGACATGCCAGAACCAAATGCTGGAGACTCCGGAATCACCTGCCGGGCATGCCGGAAACACCTCTCAGAGGTGCCAGAACCACATGCCGGACACTCCGGAATCACCTGAAGGGCGTGCCGGAACCATCTCTCAGACGTGCCACAACCACGTGCCGAAGAGACCAGAAGCACCTGCCGAGCTCGCCAGAACCACCTCCTGGACATGCCGGAACCACCTGCCTCACAGGCCAAAATCACATGCCGGCTACACCAAAACCACTTGGTGGACACTCCAGAATCACCTTGCGGGAATGCCGGAAACACGTCATGGACAGACGGCAAACACCTGCCGGACCTGCCGCAACCACCTGCCAAGCACGCCAGAAACACCTGCTCGACTCACCAGAGCCACCTGCCGGACACATCAGAAACACCCGCGGGGTACGCCAGAACCACTTGGAGGACGCTCCGGGATCACCTGCCGGGCATGCCGGAACCACCTCTCTGACGTGCCAGAACCATGTGCCGGACACGCCGCAACCACCTGCCGAGTATGCTGGAACCACCTGCTCCACTACCCAGAACCACCTGCTGGAAACGCCAAAATCACCTGCCGGCTACGCCAGAACCACTCGGCAGACACTCCGGAACCACCTCCAGGACAGACCGGAAGCACCTGCTGGACACGCCGGGACCACCTGTTTGACTCGGCAGAACCACCTGCCGGACACGCCAGAATCACCCGCCGGCTACGCCACAACCACTTGTCGGACACTAAGGAATCACCTGCCGGGCATGCTGGAACCACCTCTCAGAGGTGCCACAGCCACATGCAGGAGACGGCGGTAGCACCTGCCGAGAATGCCGGAAGTTCCTGATCCACTCCCCAGAACCACCTGCCGGACACGCCAAAATCACCTGCCGGCTACGCCAGAACCACTTGGCGGACACTCCACAATCACCTGCCGGGCATGCCAGCACAACCTCTCTGAAGTGCCAGAAGCACGTGCCGGACAGGCCGGAACCATCTCCCGGACAGACCGGAAACACAGGAAACATTCGCCAGAACCACCTGTTTGACTCACCGGTCCCACCTGCCGGACACGCCAAAATCACCTGCCCGCTACACCAGAGCCGCTTGGTGGACAAGCCGGAATCACGTGAAGTGCATGCTGACACAACCTCTCAGAAGTGCCAGAACCTTGTGCCGGACACCCCAGAACCACATGCTGGACAGACCGGAACCACCTGCCGGACACGCCGGAACCTCCGGCTCGACTCGGCGGAACCATTGCCGGACATGCAAAATCACCTGCCAGCTACGCCACAACCATTTGGTGAACACTTCGGAATCATCTGCCGGGCTGGCTGGAACCACCTGCCGGTCACGCCAACATCACCTGCCAGCTATGCCAGAACCACTTGGCGAACACCATGGAAACACCTGTCGGGCCAGCCGGAACCACCTCTCAGACGTGCCAGAACCATGTGCCGGACAGGCCTCAACCACCTGCCGAGTATACCGGAACCACCTGATCCACTCCCCAGAACCACCTGCTGGACACGCCAAAATCACCTGCCGGCTACGCCAGAACCACTTGGCGAACACTCCAGAATCACCTGCCGGGCATGCCGGAACCACCTCTCAGACTTGCCAGAACCATGTTCCGGACACGCCGGTACCACCTGCCGAGTATGCCGGAACCACCTGATCCACTCCCCAGAACCACCTGCTGGACACGCCAGAATCACTTGCCGGCTACGCCAGAACCACTCGGCAGACACTCCGGAACCACCTGCCGGGCATGCCTAAACCATCTCTCAGACGTGCCAAAACCATCTTCCGGACACGCCGGTACCACCTGCCGAGCTCGCCGGAACCACCTGCTGGACACGCCAAAATCACCTGCCGGCTACGCCAGAACCACTTGGCGAACACTCGGGAATCACCTGCCGGGCATGGCGGAACCACCTCTCAGACATGCCGGAACCACATGCCAATGACACCGGAAGCACCTGCCGAGCACGCCAGAACCACCTGCTCGACTCACCAAAACCATATGCTGGACACACCAAAATCACCTGCCGGCTACGCCACAACCATTTGGTGAACACTTCGGAATCACCTGCCGGGCTGGCTGGAACCACCTGCCGGTCACGCCAACATCACCTGCCAGCTATGCCAGAACCACTTGGCGAACACCATGGAAACACCTGTCGGGCCGGCCGGAACCACCTCTCTGACGTGCCACAACCACGTGCCGAAGAGACCAGAAGCACCTGCCGAGCTCGCCGGAACCACCTGCTGGACATGCCGGAACCACCTGCCTCACAGGCCAAAATCATATGCCGGCTACGCCAAAACCACTTGGTGGGCACTCCAGAATCACCTTGCGGGCATGTCGGAACCACGTCATGGACAGACGGCAAACACCTGCTGGCCCTGCCAGAACCACCTGCCGAACACGCCGGAACCACCTGCTCGACTCACCAGAGCCAACAGCCGGACACATCAGAAACACCTGCGGGGTACACCAGAACCACTTGGAGGACTCTCCGTGATCACCTGCCAGGCATTCCGGCACCACCTCTCAGACGTGCCAGAACCATGTGCCGGAGACTCCAGAATCACCTGCCGGGCATGCCGGAACCATCTCTCAGATGTGCCAGAACCATGTTCCGGACACGCCGGTACCACCTGCCGAGCTCGCCGGAACCACCTGCTGGACACGCCAAAATCAACTGCCGGCTACGCCAGAACCACTCGGCAGACACTCCGGAATCACATGTCAGGCATTCTGGAACCACCTCTCAGAGGTGCCAGAACCACATGCCGGACACTCCGGGATCAGCTGCCGGGCATGCCGGAACCACCTCTCAGACGTGCCAGAACCATGTGCCGGACACGCCGCAACCACCTGCCGAGTATGCCGGAACCACCTGCTCCACTCCCCAGAACCACCTGCTGGACACGCCAAAATCACCTGCCAGCTACGCCAGAACCACTTGGCAGACACTCCGGAACCACCTCCAGGACAGACCGGAACCACCTGCCGGACACGCCGGGACCACCTGCTTGACTCGCCAGAACCACCTGCCGGACACGCCAGAATCACCAGCCGGCTATGCCACAACCACTTGTCGGACACTCCGGAATCACCTGCCGGGCATGCTGGAACCACCTCTCAGTGGTGCCACAGCCACATGCAGGAGACGGCGGTAGCACCTGCCGAGAATGCCGGAAGTTCCTGATCCACTCCGCGGAACCACCTGCCGGACCCTCCAAAATGACCTGCCGGCTACGCCAGAACCACTTGGCGGACACTCCAGAATCACCTGCCGGGCATGCCAGCACAACCTCTCCGAAGTGCCAGAAGCACGTGCCGGACAGGCCGGAACCATCTCCCGGACAGACCGGAAACACAGGAAACACTCGCCGGAACCACCTGCTTGACTCACCGGTCCCACCTGCCGGACACGCCAAAATCAGCTGCCCGCTACACCAGAACCACTTGGTGGACAAGCCAGAATCACATGACGTGCATGCCGACACAACCTCTCAGACGTTCCAGAACCTCGTGCCGGACACCCCAGAACCACATGCCGGACAGACCGGAACCACCTGCCGGACACGCCGGAACCACCGGCTCGACTCGCCGGAACCACCGCCGGACATGCAAAATCACCTGCCGGCTACGCCAGAACCACTTGGCGAACACTCCGGAATCACCTGCCGGGCATGCCGGAACCACCTCTCAGACTTGCCAGAACCATGTTCCGGACACGCCGGTACCACCTGCCGAGTATGCCGGAACCACCTGATCCACTCCCCAGAACCACCTGATGGACACGCCAGAATCAGCTGCAGGCTATGCAAGAGCCACTCGGCAGACTCTCCGGAATCACATGTCAGGCATTCCGGAGCCACCTCTCAGAGGTGCATGAACCACATGCTGGAGACTCCGGAATCACCTGCCGGGCATGCCGGAACCACCTCTCAGACGTGCCAGAACCACATGCCGGACACTCCGGAGTCACCTGCCGGGCGTGCCGGAACCATCTCTCAGACGTGCCACAACCACGTGCCGAAGAGACCAGAAGCAACTGCCGAGCTCGCCGGAACGACCTGCTGGACATGCCGGAACCACCTGCCTCACAGGCCAAAATCATATGCCGGCTACGCCAAAACCACTTGGTGGGCACTCCAGAATCACCTTGCGGGCATGTCGGAACCACGTCATGGACAGACGGCAAACACCTGCCGGACCTGCCAGAACCACCTGCCGAGCACGCCGGAACCACCTGCTCGACTCACCAGAGCCAACAGCTGGACACATCAGAAGCACCTGCGGGGTACACCAGAACCACTTGGAGGACTCTCCGTGATCACCTGCCAGGCATTCCGGCACCACCTCTCAGACGTGCCAGAACCATGTGCCAGAGACTCCGGAATGACCTGCCGGGCATGCCGGAACCATCTCTCAGATGTGCCAGAACCATGTTCCGGACACGCCGGTACCACCTGCCGAGCTCGCCGGAATCACCTGCTCAACTCGCCAGAACCACCTGCCGATCACGCAAAAAGCACCTGCCGGCTACGCCACAACCAGTTGGTGAACACTTTGGAATCACCTGCCAGGCTTGCTGGAACCACCTGCCAGTCATGCCAAAATCACCTGCCAACTATGCCAGAACCGCTTGGCGGACACTGCGGAATCACCTGTCGGGCCGGCTGGAACCACATCTCAGACGTGCCAGAAACGTGTTCATGTGATGCTGGAACAACACCCCGAACAGACGGATACCACCTGCCAGAACCGCCTGAACCACCTGCTGAGCACGCCGGATCCACCTGCTCGACTCACCGGTACCACCTCCCTGACACGCCAAAATCACCTGCTGGGTATGCCAGAACCACTTGGCGGACACTCCAGAATCATCTGCCGGACATGCCGGAACCAGCTCTCAGACACACCAGAACCAAGTGCCGGAGACGCCGGAAGCACCTGCCGAGCATGCCGGAGCCACCTGCTCGACTCGCCAGAAACACCTGCCGGACACGCCAAAATCACCTGCCGGGTACGCCAGAACCACCTGGCGGACACTCCGAAACTACCTGTCGCGCATGCCGGAACCACCTCTCAGACGTGCCGGAAGCACGTGCCGGACACGCCGGAATCACCTACCGGACAGACCGGAACCACCTGCCTAGCACGCCGGAGCCACCTGTTCGACTCGCTGGAACCACCTGCCGGACAGGTCAATATCAACTGCTGGCTATGCCAGAACCACCTGGGGGACGGTCCGGAATCACCTGCCAGCCATGGCGGAACCACCTCTCAGACGTACCAGAACCACCTGCCGGAGAAGCTGGAAACACGTCCTGGACAGTCTGGAACCACCTGCCGGCCAAGCCTGAACCACCTGCCAAGCACAACGGAACAACCTGCCAGACACGCCAAAATCACCTGCGTGTTATGCGAGAACCACTTGGACGACTCTCCGAAATGACCTGCCTGGCATGTTGGAACCACCTCTCAGACGTGCCAGAAGCACGTGGCGGACAGTCCGGAATCACCTGTTGGGCATACGCAACCACCTCTGACACGTACCAGAACCACGTGCCGTGCACGCCGGAACCACCTACCGGACAGACCGGAATCAAGTTTTGGGCATGCCGGAACCACCAGTCAGATGTGCCAGAAACACGTGCCGGAGACGCCGGAAGCACCTGCCGAGCACGTCGCAACCACCTGCTCAACTCGCCTGAACCACCTGCCGGACACGCCAAAATCACCTGCCCGCTACACCAGCACCACTTCGGGGACAAGCCGGAATCACGTGAGGGGCATGCCGGCACAGCCTCTCAGACTGAACCTCGTGCCGGACACCACAGAACCACCTGCCGGACAGACCGGAACCACCTGCCGGACGCGCCGGACCCACCGGCTCGACCCGCCGGAACGACTGCTGGACATGCAAAATCACCTGCCGGCTACACCGGAAACACTTGGCAAACACTCCGGAATAACCTGCCGGACATGCCGGAACCACCTCTCAGATATACCAGAACCACGTGCCAATGACCCCGGAAGCACCTGCCGAGCACGCCGGAACCACCTGCTCGACTCGCCAGAACCACCTGCCGGACACGCAAAAATCACCTGCCGGCTACGCCACAACCAGTTGCGGAACACTTCGGAATCACCTGCCGGGCTTGCTGGAACCACCTGCCGGTCATGCCAAAATCACCTGCCAACTACGCCAGTACCACTTGGCGGACACTGTGGAAACACCTGTCGGGCCGGCCAGAACCACATCTCAGACGTGCCAGAAACGTGTTCATGAGATGCTGGAACCACACCCCGAACAGACGGATACCACCTGCCAGAACCGCCTGAACCATCTGCTGAGCACGCCGGAACCACCTGCTCGACTCACCGGTACCACCTCCCTGACACGCCAAAATCACCTGCTGGGTATGCCAGAACCACTTGGCGGACACTCCGGAATCATCTGCCGGACATGCCGGAACCAGCTCTCAGACACACCAGAACCAAGTGCCGGAGACTCCGGAAGCACCTGCCGAGCATGCCGGAGCCACCTGCTCGACTCGCCAGAAACACCTGCCAGACACGCCAAAATCACCTGCCGGGTATGCCAGAACCACCTGGCGGACACTACGGAATCACCTGCCGCTCATGCCGGAACCACCTCTCAGACGTGCCGGAAGCACGTGCCAGACACGCCTTAAACACCTACCGGACAGACCGGAACCACCTGCCAAGAAGGCCGGAGCCACCTGTTCGACTCGCTGGAACCACCTGCCGGACAGGCCAATATCAACTGGTGGCTATGCCAGAACCACCTGGGGGACAGTCCGGGATCACCTGCCAGCCATGGCGGAACCACCTCTCAGACGTACCAGAACCACCTGCCGGAGAAGCTGGAAACACGTCCTGGACAGACTGGAACCACGTGACGGCCATGCCTGAACCACCTGCCGAGCACGGCGGAACCACCTGCCGGACACGCCAAAATCACCTGCGGGCTACGCCAGAACCACTTGGACGACTCTCCGAAATGACCTGCCTGGCATGTTGGAACCACCTCTCAGACGTGCCAGAAGCACGTGGCGGACAGTCCGGAATCACCTGTTGGGCATACGCAACCACCTCTGACACGTACCAGAACCACGTGCCGTGCACGCCGGAACCACCTACCGGACAGACCGGAATCAACTTTTGGGCATGCCGGAACCACCAGTCAGATGTGCCAGAAACACGTGCCGGAGACACCGGAAGCACCTGCCGAGCATGCTGGAGCCACCTGCTCGACTCGCCAGAAACACCTGCCGGACACGCCAAAATCACCTGCCGGGTACGCCAGAACCCCCTGGCGGACACTCCGAAACCACCTGTCGCGCATGCCGGAACCACCTCTCAGACGTGCCGGAAGCACGTGCCGGACACGCCGGAATCACCTACCGGACAGACCGGAACCACCTGCCGAGCACGCCGGAGCCACCTGTTCGACTCGCTGGAACCACCTGCCGGACAGGCCAATATCAACTGCTGGCTATGCCAGAACCACCTGGGGGACGGTCCGGAATCACCTGCCAGCCATGGCGGAACCACCTCTCACACATACCAGAACCACCTGCCGGAGAAGCTGGAAACACGTCCTGGACAGTCTGGAACCACCTGCCGGCCAAGCCTGAACCACCTGCCAAGCACAACGGAACAACCTGCCAGACACGCCAAAATCACCTGCGTGTTATGCCAGAACCACTTGGAGGACTCTCTGGGATGACCTGCCGGGCATGCCGGAACCACCTCTCAGACGTGCCAGAACCATGTGGCAGACAGTCCGGAATCACCTGTTGGGCATGCGCAACCACCTCTGAGACGTACCAGAACCACATGCCGTGCAGGCTGGAACCACCTACCGGACAGACCGGAATCACCTTTCGGGCATGCCGGAACCACCTGGCAGATGTGCCAGAAACACGTGCCGGAGACGCCGGAAGCACCTCCCAAGCACGTTGGAACCACGTGCTCAACTCGCCTGAACCACCTGCCGGACATGCCACAATCACCTGCCGACTATGCCAGAACCCCTTGGCGAAAACTCCGGAATCACTTGCCGGGCATGCAGGAACCACCTCTCAGACATGCCAGAACCCCGTGCCAATGACCCCGGAAGCACCAGCCGAGCACGCCGGAATCACCTGCTCGACCAGCCAGAACCACCTGCCGATCACGCAAAAATCACCTGCCGGCTACGCCACAACCAGTTGGTGAACACTTTGGAATCACCCGCCAGGCTTGCTGGAACCACCTGCCAGTCATGCCAAAATCACCTGCCAACTATGCCAGAACCGCTTGGCGGACACTGCGGAATCACCTGTCGGGCCGGCTGGAACCACATCTCAGACGTGCCAGAAACGTGTTCATGAGATGCTGGAACCACACCCCGAACAGACGGATACCACCTGCCAGAACCGCCTGAACTACCTGCTGAGCACGCCGGAACCACCTGCTCGACTCACCGGTACCACCTCCCTGACACGCCAAAATCACCTGCTGGTTATGCCAGAACAACTTGGCGGACACTCCGGAATCATCTGCCGGACATGCCGGAACCAGCTCTCAGACACACCAGAACCAAGTGCCGGAGACGCCGGAAGCACCTGCCGAGCATGCCGGAGCCACCTGCTCGACTCGCCAGAAACACCTGCCAGACACGCCAAAATCACCTGCCGGGTATGCCAGAACCACCTGGCGGACACTACGGAATCACCTGCCTCGCATGCCGGAACCACCTCTCAGACGTGCCGGAAGCACGTGCCAGACACGCTGGAAACACCTACCGGACAGACCGGAACCACCTGCCAAGAACGCCGGAGCCACCTGTTCGACTCGCTGGAACCACCTGCCGGACAGGCCAATATCAACTGCTGGCTATGCCAGAACCACCTGGGGGACAGTCCGGGATCACCTGCCAGCCATGGCGGAACCACCTCTCAGACGTACCAGAACCACCTGCCGGAGAAGCTGGAAACACGTCCTGGACAGACTGGAACCACGTGACGGCCATGCCTGAACCACCTGCCGAGCACGGCGGAACCACCTGCCGGACACGCCAAAATCACCTGCGGGCTACGCCAGAACCACTTGGACGACTCTCCGAAATGACCTGCCTGGCATGTTGGAACCACCTCTCAGACGTGCCAGAAGCACGTGGCGGACAGTCCGGAATCACCTGTTGGGCATAGGCAACCACCTCTGACACGTACCAGAACCACGTGCCGTGCACGCCGGAACCACATACCGGACAGACCGGAATCAAGTTTTGGGCATGCCGGAACCACCAGTCAGATGTGCCAGAAACACGTGCCGGAGACGCCGGAAGCACCTCCCAAGCACGTTGGAACCACGTGCTCAACTCGCCTGAACCACCTGCCGGACATGCCAAAATCACCTGCCGACTATGCCAGAACCCCTTGGCGAAAACTCCGGAATCACTTGCCGGGCATGCAGGAACCACCTCTCAGACATGCCAGAACCCCGTGCCAATGACCCCGGAAGCACCAGCCGAGCACGCCGGAATCACCTGCTCGACCAGCCAGAACCACGTGCCGATCACGCAAAAATCACCTGCCGGCTACGCCACAACCAGTTGGTGAACACTTTGGAATCACCTGCCAGGCTTGCTGGAACCACCTGCCAGTCATGCCAAAATCACCTGCCAACTATGCCAGAACCGCTTGGCGGACACTGCGGAAACACCTGTCGGGCCGGCTGGAACCACATCTCAGACGTGCCAGAAACGTGTTCATGAGATGCTGGAACCACACCCCGAACAGACGGATACCACCTGCCAGAACCGCCTGAACCACCTGCTGAGCACGCCGGAACCACCTGCTCGACTCACCGGTACCACCTCCCTGACACGCAAAAATCACCTGCTGGGTATGTCAGAGCCACTTGGCGGAAACTCCGGAATCATCTGCCGGACATGCCGGAACCAGCTCTCAGACACACCAGAACCAAGTGCCGGAGACGCCGGAAGCACCTGCCGAGCATGCCGGAGCCACCTGCTCGACTCGCCAGAAACACCTGCCAGACACGCCAAAATCACCTGCCGGGTATGCCAGAACCACCTGGCGGACACTACGGAATCACCTGCCGCGCATGCCGGAACCACCTCTCAGACGTGCCGGAAGCACGTGCCAGACACGCCGGAAACACCTACCGGACAGACCGGAACCACCTGCCAAGAACGCCGGAGCCACCTGTTCGACTCGCTGGAACCACCTGCCGGACAGGCCAATATCAACTGCTGGCTATGCCAGAACCACCTGGGGGACAGTCCGGGATCACCTGCCAGCCATGGCGGAACCACCTCTCAGACGTACCAGAACCACCTGCCGGAGAAGCTGGAAACACGTCCTGGACAGACTGGAACCACGTGACGGCCATGCCTGAACCACTTGCCGAGCACGGCGGAACCACCTGCCGGACACGCCAAAATCACCTGCGGGCTACGCCAGAACCACTTGGACGACTCTGCGAAATGACCTGCCTGGCATGTTGGAACCACCTCTCAGACGTGCCAGAAGCACGTGGCGGACAGTCCGGAATCACCTGTTGGGCATACGCAACCACCTCTGACACGTACCAGAACCACGTGCCGTGCACGCCGGAACCACCTACCGGACAGACCGGAATCCACTTTTGGGCATGCCGGAACCACCAGTCAGATGTGCCAGAAACACGTGCCGGAGACGCCGGAAGCACCTGCCGAGCACGTCGCAACCACCTGCTCAACTCGCCTGAACCACCTGCCGGACACGCCAAAATCACCTGCCCGCTACACCAGCACCACTTCGGGGACAAGCCGGAATCACGTGAGGGGCATGCCGGCACAGCCTCTCAGACTGAACCTCGTGCCGGACACCACAGAACCACCGGCCGGACAGACCGGAACCACCTGCCGGACGCGCCGGAACCACCGGCTCGACCCGCCCGAACGACCGCTGGACATGCAAAATCACCTGCCGGCTACGCCGGAAACACTTGGCGAACACTCCGGAATCACCTGCCGGGCATGCCGGAACCACCTCTCAGATATACCAGAACCACGTGCCAATGACCCCGGAAGCACCTGCCGAGCACGCCGGAACCACCTGCTCGACTCGCCAGAACCACCTGCCGGACACGCAAAAATCACCTGCCGGCTACGCCACAACCAGTTGGGGAACACTTCGGAATCACCTGCCAGGCTTGCTGGAACCACCTGCCGGTCATGCCAAAATCACCTGCCAACTACGCCAGTACCACTTGGCGGACACTGTGGAAACACCTGTCGGGCCGGCCAGAACCACATCTCAGACGTGCCAGAACCATGTGCATGAGATGCTGGAACCACACCCCGAACAGACGGAAAACAACTGCCAGACCCGTCTGAACAACCTGCCGAGCACGCCGGAGCCACCTGCTCGACTCGCCGGAACCACCTACCTGACATGCCCAAATCACCAGCCGGGTATGCCAGAACCACTTGGCGGACACTCCGGAATCATCTGCCGGACATGCCGGAACCAGCTCTCAGACACACCAGAACCATGTGTCGGAGACGCCGGAAGCACCTGCCGAGCATGCCGGAGCCACCTGCTCGACTCGCCAGAAACACCTGCCGGACACGCCAAAATCACCTGCCGGGTACGCCAGAACCACCTGGCGGACACTCCGAAACCACCTGTCGCGCATGCCGGAACCACCTCTCAGACGTGCCGGAAGCACGTGCCGGACACGCCGGAATCACCTACCGGACAGACCGGAACCACCTGCCGAGCACGCCGGAGCCACCTGTTCGACTCGCTGGAACCACCTGCCGGACAGGCCAATATCAACTGCTGGCTATGCCAGAACCACCTGGGGGACGGTCCGGAATCACCTGCCAGCCATGGCGGAACCACCTCTCACACGTACCAGAACCACCTGCCGGAGAAGCTGGAAACACGTCCTGGACAGTCTGGAACCACCTGCCGGCCAAGCCTGAACCACCTGCCAAGCACAACGGAACAACCTGCCAGACATGCCAAAATCACCTGCGTGTTATGCCAGAACCACTTGGAGGACTCTCTGGGATGACCTGCCGGGCATGCCGGAACCACCTCTCAGACGTGCCAGAACCATGTGGCAGACAGTCCGGAATCACCTGTTGGGCATGCGCAACCACCTCTGAGACGTACCAGAACCACATGCCGTGCAGGCTGGAACCACCTACCGGACAGACCGGAATCACCTTTCGGGCATGCCGGAACCACCTGGCAGATGTGCCAGAAACACGTGCCGGAGACGCCGGAAGCACCTCCCAAGCACGTTGGAACCACGTGCTCAACTCGCCTGAACCACCTGCCGGACATGCCAAAATCACCTGCCGACTATGCCAGAACCCCTTGGCGAAAACTCCGGAATCACTTGCCGGGCATGCAGGAACCACCTCTCAGACATGCCAGAACCCCGTGCCAATGACCCCGGAAGCACCAGCCGAGCACGCCGGAATCACCTGCTCGACCAGCCAGAACCACGTGCCGATCACGCAAAAATCACCTGCCGGCTACGCCACAACCAGTTGGTGAACACTTTGGAATCACCTGCCAGGCTTGCTGGAACCACCTGCCAGTCATGCCAAAATCACCTGCCAACTATGCCAGAACCGCTTGGCGGACACTGCGGAAACACCTGTCGGGCCGGCTGGAACCACATCTCAGACGTGCCAGAAACGTGTTCATGAGATGCTGGAACCACACCCCGAACAGACGGATACCACCTGCCAGAACCGCCTGAACCACCTGCTGAGCACGCCGGAACCACCTGCTCGACTCACCGGTACCACCTCCCTGACACGCAAAAATCACCTGCTGGGTATGTCAGAGCCACTTGGCGGAAACTCCGGAATCATCTGCCGGACATGCCGGAACCAGCTCTCAGACACACCAGAACCAAGTGCCGGAGACGCCGGAAGCACCTGCCGAGCATGCCGGAGCCACCTGCTCGACTCGCCAGAAACACCTGCCAGACACGCCAAAATCACCTGCCGGGTATGCCAGAACCACCTGGCGGACACTACGGAATCACCTGCCGCGCATGCCGGAACCACCTCTCAGACGTGCCGGAAGCACGTGCCAGACACGCCGGAAACACCTACCGGACAGACCGGAACCACCTGCCAAGAAGGCCGGAGCCACCTGTTCGACTCGCTGGAACCACCTGCCGGACAGGCCAATATCAACTGCTGGCTATGCCAGAACCACCTGGGGGACAGTCCGGGATCACCTGCCAGCCATGGCGGAACCACCTCTCAGACGTACCAGAACCACCTGCCGGAGAAGCTGGAAACACGTCCTGGACAGACTGGAACCACGTGACGGCCATGCCTGAACCACCTGCCGAGCACGGCGGAACAACCTGCCGGACACGCCAAAATCACCTGCGGGCTACGCCAGAACCACTTGGACGACTCTCCGAAATGACCTGCCTGGCATGTTGGAACCACCTCTCAGACGTGCCAGAAGCACGTGGCGGACAGTCCGGAATCACCTGTTGGGCATACGCAACCACCTCTGACACGTACCAGAACCACGTGCCGTGCACGCCGGAACCACCTACCGGACAGACCGGAATCAACTTTTGGGCATGCCGGAACCACCAGTCAGATGTGCCAGAAACACGTGCCGGAGACGCCGGAAGCACCTGCCGAGCACGTCGCAACCACCTGCTCAACTCGCCTGAACCACCTGCCGGACACGCCAAAATCACCTGCCCGCTACACCAGCACCACTTCGGGGACAAGCCGGAATCACGTGAGGGGCATGCCGGCACAGCCTCTCAGACTGAACCTCGTGCCGGACACCACAGAACCACCTGCCGGACAGACCGGAACCACCTGCCGGACACGCCGGAACCACCGGCTCGACCCGCCCGAACGACCGCTGGACATGCAAAATCACCTGCCGGCTACGCCGGAAACACTTGGCGAACACTCCGGAATCACCTGCCGGGCATGCCGGAACCACCTCTCAGATATACCAGAACCACGTGCCAATGACCCCGGAAGCACCTGCCGAGCACGCCGGAACCACCTGCTCGACTCGCCAGAACCACCTGCCGGACACGCAAAAATCACCTGCCGGCTACGCCACAACCAGTTGGGGAACACTTCGGAATCACCTGCCAGGCTTGCTGGAACCACCTGCCGGTCATGCCAAAATCACCTGCCAACTACGCCAGTACCACTTGGCGGACACTGTGGAAACACCTGTCGGGCCGGCCAGAACCACATCTCAGACGTGCCAGAACCATGTGCATGAGATGCTGGAACCACACCCCGAACAGACGGAAAACAACTGCCAGACCCGTCTGAACAACCTGCCGAGCACGCCGGAGCCACCTGCTCGACTCGCCGGAACCACCTACCTGACATGCCCAAATCACCAGCCGGGTATGCCAGAACCACTTGGCGGACACTCCGGAATCATCTGCCGGACATGCCGGAACCAGCTCTCAGACACACCAGAACCATGTGCCGGAGACGCCGGAAGCACCTGCCGAGCATGCCGGAGCCACCTGCTCGACTCGCCAGAAACACCTGCCGGACACGCCAAAATCACCTGCCGGGTACGCCAGAACCACCTGGCGGACACTCCGAAACCACCTGTCGCGCATGCCGGAACCACCTCTCAGACGTGCCGGAAGCACGTGCCGGACACGCCGGAATCACCTACCGGACAGACCGGAACCACCTGCCGAGCACGCCGGAGCCACCTGTTCGACTCGCTGGAACCACCTGCCGGACAGGCCAATATCAACTGCTGGCTATGCCAGAACCACCTGGGGGACGGTCCGGAATCACCTGCCAGCCATGGCGGAACCACCTCTCAGACGTACCAGAACCACCTGCCGGAGAAGCTGGAAACACGTCCTGGACAGTCTGGAACCACCTGCCGGCCAAGCCTGAACCACCTGCCAAGCACAACGGAACAACCTGCCAGACACGCCAAAATCACCTGCGTGTTATGCCAGAACCACTTGGAGGACTCTCTGGGATGACCTGCCGGGCATGCCGGAACCACCTCTCAGACGTGCCAGAACCATGTGGCGGACAGTCCGGAATCACCTGTTGGGCATGCGCAACCACCTCTGAGACGTACCAGAACCACATGCCGTGCAGGCTGGAACCACCTACCGGACAGACCGGAATCACCTTTCGGGCATGCCGGAACCACCTGGCAGATGTGCCAGAAACACGTGCCGGAGACGCCGGAAGCACCTCCCAAGCACGTTGGAACCACGTGCTCAACTCGCCTGAACCACCTGCCGGACATGCCAAAATCACCTGCCGACTATGCCAGAACCCCTTGGCGAAAACTCCGGAATCACTTGCCGGGCATGCAGGAACCACCTCTCAGACATGCCAGAACCCCGTGCCAATGACCCCGGAAGCACCAGCCGAGCACGCCGGAATCACCTGCTCGACCAGCCAGAACCACGTGCCGATCACGCAAAAATCACCTGCCGGCTACGCCACAACCAGTTGGTGAACACTTTGGAATCACCTGCCAGGCTTGCTGGAACCACCTGCCAGTCATGCCAAAATCACCTGCCAACTATGCCAGAACCGCTTGGCGGACACTGCGGAAACACCTGTCGGGCCGGCTGGAACCACATCTCAGACGTGCCAGAAACGTGTTCATGAGATGCTGGAACCACACCCCGAACAGACGGATACCACCTGCCAGAACCGCCTGAACCACCTGCTGAGCACGCCGGAACCACCTGCTCGACTCACCGGTACCACCTCCCTGACACGCAAAAATCACCTGCTGGGTATGTCAGAGCCACTTGGCGGAAACTCCGGAATCATCTGCCGGACATGCCGGAACCAGCTCTCAGACACACCAGAACCAAGTGCCGGAGACGCCGGAAGCACCTGCCGAGCATGCCGGAGCCACCTGCTCGACTCGCCAGAAACACCTGCCAGACACGCCAAAATCACCTGCCGGGTATGCCAGAACCACCTGGCGGACACTACGGAATCACCTGCCGCGCATGCCGGAACCACCTCTCAGACGTGCCGGAAGCACGTGCCAGACACGCCGGAAACACCTACCGGACAGACCGGAACCACCTGCCAAGAACGCCGGAGCCACCTGTTCGACTCGCTGGAACCACCTGCCGGACAGGCCAATATCAACTGCTGGCTATGCCAGAACCACCTGGGGGACAGTCCGGGATCACCTGCCAGCCATGGCGGAACCACCTCTCAGACGTACCAGAACCACCTGCCGGAGAAGCTGGAAACACGTCCTGGACAGACTGGAACCACGTGACGGCCATGCCTGAACCACCTGCCGAGCACGGCGGAACCACCTGCCGGACACGCCAAAATCACCTGCGGGCTACGCCAGAACCACTTGGACGACTCTCCGAAATGACCTGCCTGGCATGTTGGAACCACCTCTCAGACGTGCCAGAAGCACGTGGCGGACAGTCCGGAATCACCTGTTGGGCATACGCAACCACCTCTGACACGTACCAGAACCACGTGCCGTGCACGCCGGAACCACCTACCGGACAGACCGGAATCAACTTTTGGGCATGCCGGAACCACCAGTCAGATGTGCCAGAAACACGTGCCGGAGACGCCGGAAGCACCTGCCGAGCACGTCGCAACCACCTGCTCAACTCGCCTGAACCACCTGCCGGACACGCCAAAATCACCTGCCCGCTACACCAGCACCACTTCGGGGACAAGCCGGAATCACGTGAGGGGCATGCCGGCACAGCCTCTCAGACTGAACCTCGTGCCGGACACCACAGAACCACCTGCCGGACAGACCGGAACCACCTGCCGGACGCGCCGGAACCACCGGCTCGACCCGCCGGAACGACTGCTGGACATGCAAAATCACCTGCCGGCTACACCGGAAACACTTGGCGAACACTCCGGAATCACCTGCCGGGCATGCCGGAACCACCTCTCAGATATACCAGAACCACGTGCCAATGACCCCGGAAGCACCTGCCGAGCACGCCGGAACCACCTGCTCGACTCGCCAGAACCACCTGCCGGACACGCAAAAATCACCTGCCGGCTACGCCACAACCAGTTGGGGAACACTTCGGAATCACCTGCCAGGCTTGCTGGAACCACCTGCCGGTCATGCCAAAATCACCTGCCAACTACGCCAGTACCACTTGGCGGACACTGTGGAAACACCTGTCGGGCCGGCCAGAACCACATCTCAGACGTGCCAGAACCATGTGCATGAGATGCTGGAACCACACCCCGAACAGACGGAAAACAACTGCCAGACCCGTCTGAACAACCTGCCGAGCACGCCGGAGCCACCTGCTCGACTCGCCGGAACCACCTACCTGACATGCCCAAATCACCAGCCGGGTATGCCAGAACCACTTGGCGGACACTCCGGAATCATCTGCCGGACATGCCGGAACCAGCTCTCAGACACACCAGAACCATGTGCCGGAGACGCCGGAAGCACCTGCCGAGCATGCCGGAGCCACCTGCTCGACTCGCCAGAAACACCTGCCGGACACGCCAAAATCACCTGCCGGGTACGCCAGAACCACCTGGCGGACACTCCGAAACCACCTGTCGCGCATGCCGGAACCACCTCTCAGACGTGCCGGAAGCACGTGCCGGACACGCCGGAATCACCTACCGGACAGACCGGAACCACCTGCCGAGCACGCCGGAGCCACCTGTTCGACTCGCTGGAACCACCTGCCGGACAGGCCAATATCAACTGCTGGCTATGCCAGAACCACCTGGGGGACGGTCCGGGATCACCTGCCAGCCATGGCGGAACCACCTCTCAGACGTACCAGAACCACCTGCCGGAGAAGCTGGAAACACGTCCTGGACAGACTGGAACCACGTGACGGCCATGCCTGAACCACCTGCCGAGCACGGCGGAACCACCCGCCGGACACGCCAAAATCACCTGCGGGCTACGCCAGAACCACTTGGACGACTCTCCGAAATGACCTGCCGGGCATGTTGGAACCACCTCTCAGACGTGCCAGAAGCACGTGGCGGACAGTCCGGAATCACCCGTTGGGCATACGCAACCACCTCTGAGACGTACCAGAACCACGTGCCGTGCACGCCGGAACCACCTACCGGACAGACCGGAATCAACTTTTGGGCATGCCGGAACCACCAGTCAGATGTGCCAGAAACACGTGCCGGAGACGCCGGAAGCACCTGCCGAGCACGTCGCAAGCACCTGCTCAACTCGCCTGAACCACCTGCCGGACACGCCAAAATCACCTGCCCGCTACACCAGCACCACTTCGGGGACAAGCCGGAATCACGTGAGGGGCATGCCGGCACAGCCTCTCAGACTGAACCTCGTGCCGGACACCACAGAACCACCTGCCGGACAGACCGGAACCACCTGCCGGACACGCCAGAACCACCGGCTCGAACCGCTGGAACGACCGCTGGACATGCAAAATCACCTGCCGGCTACGCCGGAAACACTTGGCGAACACTCCGGAATCACCTGCCGGGCATGCCGGAACCACCTCTCAGACATGCCAGAACCACGTGCCAATGACCCCGCAAGAACCTGCCGAGCACGCCGGAACCACCTGCTCGACTCGCCAGAACCACCTGCCGGACACGCAAAAATCACCTGCCGGCTACGCCACAACCAGTTGGGGAACACTTCGGAATCACCTGCCGGGCTTGCTGGAACCACCTGCCGGTCATGCCAAAATCACCTGCCAACTACGCCAGTACCACTTGGCGGACACTGTGGAAACACCTGTCGGGCCGGCCGGAACCACATCTCAGACGTGCCAGAACCATGTGCATGAGATGCTGGAACCACACCCCGAACAGACGGAAAACACCTGCCAGACCCGTCTGAACAACCTGCCGAGCACGCCGGAGCCACCTGCTCGACTCGCCGGAACCACCTACCTGACATGCCCAAATCGCCAGCCGGGTATGCCAGAACCACTTGGCGGACACTCCGGAATCATCTGCCGGACATGCCGGAACCAGCTCTCAGACACACCAGAACCACGTGCCGGAGACGCCGGAAGCACCTGCCGAGCATGCCGGAGCCACCTGCTCGACTCGCCAGAAACACCTGCCGGACACGCCAAAATCACCTGCCGGGTACGCCAGAACCACCTGGCGGACACTCCGAAACCACCTGTCGCGCATGCCGGAACCACCTCTCAGACGTGCCGGAAGCACGTGCCGGACACGCCGGAATCACCTACCGGACAGACCGGAACCACCTCCCGAGCACGCCGGAGCCACCTGTTCGACTCGCTGGAACCACCTGCCGGACAGGCCAATATCAACTGCTGGCTATGCCAGAACCACCTGGGGGACGGTCCAGAATCACCTGCCAGCCATGGCGGAACCACCTCTCAGACGTACCAGAACCACCTGCCGGAGAAGCTGGAAACACGTCCTGGACAGTCTGGAACCACCTGCCGGCCAAGCCAGGACCACCTGCCAAGCACAACGGAACAACCTGCCAGACACGCCAAAATCACCTGCGTGTTATGCCAGAACCACTTGGAGGACTCTCTGGGATGACCTGCCGGGCATGCCGGAACCACCTCTCAGACGTGCCAGAACCATGTGGCGGACAGTCCGGAATCACCTGTTGGGCATGCGCAACCACCTCTGAGATGTACCAGAACCACATGCCATGCAGGCTGGAACCACCTACCGGACAGACCGGAATCACCTTTCGGGCATGCCGGAACTACCTGTCAGATGTGCCAGAAACACGTGCCGGAGACGCCGGAAGCACCTGCCAAGCACGTTGGAACCACCTGCTCAACTCGCCTGAACCACCTGCCGGACATGCCAAAATCACCTGCCGACTATGCCAGAACCACTTGGCGAACACTCCGGAATCACTTGCCGGGCATGCAGGAACCACCTCTCAGACATGCCAGAACCCCGTGCCAATGACCCCGGAAGCACCAGCCGAGCACGCCGGAACCACCTGCTCGACTCGCCAGAACCACCTGCCGATCACGCAAAAATCACCTGCCGGCTACGCCACAACCAGTTGGTGAACACTTTGGAATCACCTGCCAGGCTTGCTGGAACCACCTGCCAGTCATGCCAAAATCACCTGCCCACTACGCCAGAACCGCTTGGCGGACACTGCGGAAACACCTGTCGGGCCGGCTGGAACCACATCTCAGACGTGCCAGAAACGTGTTCATGAGATGCTGGAACCACACCCCGAACAGACGGATACCACCTGCCAGAACCGCCTGAACCACCTGCTGAGCACGCCGGAACCACCTGCTCGACTCACCGGTACCACCTGCCTGACACGCCAAAATCACCTGCTGGGTATGCCAGAACCACTTGGCGGACACTCCGGAATCATCTGCCGGACATGCCGGAACCAGCTCTCAGACACACCAGAACCAAGTGCCGGAGACGCCGGAAGCACCTGCCGAGCATGCCGGAGCCACCTGCTCGACTCGCCAGAAACACCTGCCGGACACGCCAAAATCACCTGCCGTGTATGCCAGAACCACCTGGCGGACACTACGGAATCACCTGCCGCGCATGCCGGAACCACCTCTCAGACGTGCCGGAAGCACGTGCCAGACACGCCGGAAACACCTACCGGACAGACCGGAACCACCTGCCAAGAACGCCGGAGCCACCTGTTCGACTCGCTGGAACCACCTGCTGGACAGGCCAATATCAACTGCTGGCTATGCCAGAACCACCTGGGGGACAGTCCGGGATCACCTGCCAGCCATGGCGGAACCACCTCTCAGAGGTACCAGAACCACCTGCCGGAGAAGCTGGAAACACGTCCTGGACAGACTGGAACCACGTGACTGCCATGCCTGAACCACCTGCCGAGCACGGCGGAACCACCCGCCGGACACGCCAAAATCACGTGCGGGCTACGCCAGAACCACTTGGGCGACTCTCCGAAATAACCTGCCGGGCATGTTGGAACCACCTCTCAGACGTGCCAGAAGCACGTGGCGGACAGTCCGGAATCACCCGTTGGGCATACGCAACCACCTCTGAGACGTACCAGAACCACGTGCCGTGCACGCCGGAACCACCTACCGGACAGACCGGAATCAACTTTTGGGCATGCCGGAACCACCAGTCAGATGTGCCAGAAACACGTGCCGGTGACGCCGGAAGCACCTGCCGAGCACGTCGCAAGCACCTGCTCAACTCGCCTGAACCACCTCCCTGACACGCCAAAATCACCTGCTGGGTATGCCAGAACCACTTGGCGGACACTCCGGAATCATCTGCCGGACATGCCGGAACCAGCTCTCAGACACACCAGAACCAAGTGCCGGAGACGCCGGAAGCACCTGCCAAGCACGTTGGAACCACCTGCTCGACTCGCCAGAAACACCTGCCGGACACGCCAAAATCACCTGCCGGGTACGCCAGAACCACCTGGCGGACACTACGGAATCACCTGCCGCGCATGCCGGAACCACCTCTCAGACGTGCCGGAAGCACGTGCCGGACACGCCGGAAACACCTACCGGACAGACCGGAACCACCTGCCAAGAACGCCGGAGCCACCTGTTCGACTCGCTGGAACCACCTGCCGGTCATGCCAAAATCACCTGCCAACTACGCCAGTACCACTTGGCGGACACTGTGGAAACACCTGTCGGGCCGGCCGGAACCACATCTCAGACGTGCCAGAACCATGTGCATGAGATGCTGGAACCACACCCCGAACAGACGGAAAACACCTGCCAGACCCGTCTGAACAACGTGCCGAGCATGCCGGAGCCACCTGCTCGACTCGCCGGAACCACCTACCTGACATGCCCAAATCACCAGCCGGGTATGCCAGAACCACTTGGCGGACACTCCGGAATCATCTGCCGGACATGCCGGAAACAGCTCTCAGACACACCAGAACCACGTGCCGGAGACGCCGGAAGCACCTGCCGAGCATGCCGGAGCCACCTGATCGACTCGCCAGAAACACCTGCCGGACACGCCAAAATCACCTGCCGCGTACGCCACAACCACCTGGTGGACACGCCGAAACGACCTGTCGCGCATGCCGGAACCACCTCTCAGACGTGCCGGAAGCACGTGCCGGACACGCCGGAATCACCTACCGGACAGACCGGAACCACCTGCCGAGCACGCCGGAGCCACCTGTTCGACTCGCTGGAACCACCTGCTGGACAGGCCAATATCAACTGCTGGCTATGCCAGAACCACCTGGGGGACGGTCCGGAATCACCTGCCAGCCATGGCGGAACCACCTCTCAGACGTACCAGAACCACCTGCCGGAGAAGCTGGAAACACGTCCTGGACAGTCTGGAACCACCTCCCGGCCAAGCCTGAACCACCTGCCAAGCACAACGGAACAACCTGCCAGACACGCCAAAATCACCTGCGTGTTATGCCAGAACCACTTGGAGGACTCTCTGGGATGACCTGCCGGGCATGCCGGAACCACCTCTCAGACGTGCCAGAACCATGTGGCGGACAGTCCGGAATCACCTGTTGGGCATGCGCAACCACCTCTGAGACGTACCAGAACCACATGCCGTGCAGGCTGGAACCACCTACCGGACAGACCGGAATCACCTTTCGGGCATGCCGGAACCACCTGTCAGATGTGCCAGAAACACGTGCCGGAGACGCCGGAAGCACCTGCCAAGCACGTTGGAACCACCTGCTCAACTCGCCTGAACCACCTGCCGGACATGCCAAAATCACCTGCCGACTATGCCAGAACCACTTGGCGAACACTCCGGAATCACTTGCCGGGCATGCAGGAACCACCTCTCAGACATGCCAGAACCCCGTGCCAATGAGCCCAGAAGCACCAGCCGAGCACGCCGGAACCACCTGCTCGACTCGCCTGAACCACCTGCCGATCACGCAAAAATCACCTGCCGGCTACGCCACAACCAGTTGGTGAACACTTCGGAATCACCTGCCAGGCTTGCTGGAACCACCTGCCAGTCATGCCAAAATCACCTGCCAACTACGGCAGAACCTCTTGGCGGACACTGCGGAAACACCTGTCGGGCCGGCTGGAACCACATCTCAGACGTGCCAGAAACGTGTTCATGAGATGCTGGAACCACACCCCGAACAGACGGATACCACCTGCCAGAACCGCCTGAACCACCTGCTGAGCACGCCGGAACCACCTGCTCGTCTCACCGGTACCACCTCCCTGACACGCCAAAATCACCTGCTGGGTATGCCAGAACCACTTGGCGGACACTCCGGAATCATCTGCCGGACATGCCGGAACCAGCTCTCAGACACACCAGAACCAAGTGCCGGAGACGCCGGAAGCACCTGCCGAGCATGCCGGAGCCACCTGCTCGACTCGCCAGAAACACCTGCCGGACACGCCAAAATCAACTGCCGGGTATGCCTGAACCACCTGGCGGACACTCCGGAATCACCTGCCGCCCATGCCGGAACCACCTCTCAGACGTGCCGGAAGCACGTGCCAGACACGCCGGAAACACCTACCAGACAGACCGGAACCACCTGCCAAGAACGCCGGAGCCACCTGTTCGACAAGCTGGAACCACCTGCCGGACAGGCCAATATCAACTGTTGGCTATGCCAGAACCACCTGGCGGACAGTCCGGGATCACCTGCCAGCCATGGCAGAACCACCTCTCAGACGTACCAGAACCACCTGCCGGAGAAGCTGGAAACACGTCCTGGACAGACTGGAACCACGTGACGGCCATGCCTGAACCACCTGCCAAGCACAACGGAACAACCTGCCAGACATGCCAAAATCACCTGCGTGTTATGCCAGAACCACTTGGAGGACTCTCTGGGATGACCTGCCGGGCATGCCGGAACCACCTCTCAGACGTGCCAGAACCATGTGGCGGACAGTCCGGAATCACCTGTTGGGCATGCGCAACCACCTCTGAGACGTACCAGAACCACATGCCGTGCAGGCTGGAACCACCTACCGGACAGACCGGAATCACCTTTCGGGCATGCCGGAACCACCTGTCAGATGTGCCAGAAACACGTGCCGGAGACGCCGGAAGCACCTGCCGAGCACGTCGCAACCACCTGCTCAACTCGCCTGAACCACCTGCCGGACACGCCAAAATCACCTGCCCGCTACACCAGCACCACTTCGGGGACAAGCCGGAATCACGTGAGGGGCATGCCGGCACAGCCTCTCAGACTGAACCTCGTGCCGGGCACCACAGAACCACCTGCCGGAAAGACCGGAACCACCTGCCGGACACGCCGGAACCACCGGCTCGACCCGCCGGAACGACCGCTGGACATGCAAAATCACCTGCCGGCTACGCCGGAAACACTTGGCGAACACTCCGGAATCACCTGCCGGGCATGCCGGAACCACCTCTCAGATATGCCAGAACCACGTGCCAATGACCCCGGAAGCACCTGCCGAGCACGCCGGAACCTCCTGCTCGACTCGCCAGAACCACCTGCCGGACACGCAAAAATCACCTGCCGGCTACGCCACAACCAGTTGGGGAACACTTCGGAATCACCTGCCGGGCTTGCTGGAACCACCTGCCGGTCATGCCAAAATCACCTGCCAACTACGCCAGTACCACTTGGCGGACACTGTGGAAACACCTGTCGGGCCGGCCGGAACCACATCTCAGACGTGCCAGAACCATGTGCATGAGATGCTGGAACCACACCCCGAACAGACGGAAAACACCTGCCAGACCCGTCTGAACAACCTGCCGAGCACGCCGGAGCCACCTGCTCGACTCGCCGGAACCACCTACCTGACATGCCCAAATCACCAGCCGGGTATGCCAGAACCACTTGGCGGACACTCCGGAATCATCTGCCGGACATGCCGGAACCAGCTCTCAGACACACCAGAACCAAGTGCCGGAGACGCCGGAAGCACCTGCCGAGCATGCCGGAGCCACCTGCTCGACTCGCCAGAAACACCTGCCGGACACGCCAAAATCAACTGCCGGGTATGCCTGAACCACCTGGCGGACACTCCGGAATCACCTGCCGCCCATGCCGGAACCACCTCTCAGACGTGCCGGAAGCACGTGCCAGACACGCCGGAAACACCTACCAGACAGACCGGAACCACCTGCCAAGAACGCCGGAGCCACCTGTTCGACAAGCTGGAACCACCTGCCGGACAGGCCAATATCAACTGTTGGCTATGCCAGAACCACCTGGCGGACAGTCCGGGATCACCTGCCAGCCATGGCAGAACCACCTCTCAGACGTACCAGAACCACCTGCCGGAGAAGCTGGAAACACGTCCTGGACAGACTGGAACCACGTGACGGCCATGCCTGAACCACCTGCCAAGCACAACGGAACAACCTGCCAGACATGCCAAAATCACCTGCGTGTTATGCCAGAACCACTTGGAGGACTCTCTGGGATGACCTGCCGGGCATGCCGGAACCACCTCTCAGACGTGCCAGAACCATGTGGCGGACAGTCCGGAATCACCTGTTGGGCATGCGCAACCACCTCTGAGACGTACCAGAACCACATGCCGTGCAGGCTGGAACCACCTACCGGACAGACCGGAATCACCTTTCGGGCATGCCGGAACCACCTGTCAGATGTGCCAGAAACACGTGCCGGAGACGCCGGAAGCACCTGCCGAGCACGTCGCAACCACCTGCTCAACTCGCCTGAACCACCTGCCGGACACGCCAAAATCACCTGCCCGCTACACCAGCACCACTTCGGGGACAAGCCGGAATCACGTGAGGGGCATGCCGGCACAGCCTCTCAGACTGAACCTCGTGCCGGGCACCACAGAACCACCTGCCGGAAAGACCGGAACCACCTGCCGGACACGCCGGAACCACCGGCTCGACCCGCCGGAACGACCGCTGGACATGCAAAATCACCTGCCGGCTACGCCGGAAACACTTGGTGAACACTCCGGAATCACCTGCCGGGCATGCCGGAACCACCTCTCAGATATGCCAGAACCACGTGCCAATGACCCCGGAAGCACCTGCCGAGCACGCCGGAACCTCCTGCTCGACTCGCCAGAACCACCTGCCGGACACGCAAAAATCACCTGCCGGCTACGCCACAACCAGTTGGGGAACACTTCGGAATCACCTGCCGGGCTTGCTGGAACCACCTGCCGGTCATGCCAAAATCACCTGCCAACTACGCCAGTACCACTTGGCGGACACTGTGGAAACACCTGTCGGGCCGGCCGGAACCACATCTCAGACGTGCCAGAACCATGTGCATGAGATGCTGGAACCACACCCCGAACAGACGGAAAACACCTGCCAGACCCGTCTGAACAACCTGCCGAGCACGCCGGAGCCACCTGCTCGACTCGCCGGAACCACCTACCTGACATGCCCAAATCACCAGCCGGGTATGCCAGAACCACTTGGCGGACACTCCGGAATCATCTGCCGGACATCCCGGAAACAGCTCTCAGACACACCAGAACCATGTGCCGGAGATGCCGGAAGCACCTGCCGAGCATGCCGGAGCCACCTGATCGACTCGCCAGAAACACCTGCCGGACACGCCAAAATCACCTGCCGCGTACGCCAGAACCACCTGGTGGACACGCCGAAACGACCTGTCGCGCATGCCGGAACCACCTCTCAGACGTGCCGGAAGCACGTGCCGGACACGCCGGAATCACCTACCGGACAGACCGGAACCACCTGCCGAGCACGCCGGAGCCACCTGTTCGACTCGCTGGAACCACCTGCCGGACAGGCCAATATCAACTGCTGGCTATGCCAGAACCACCTGGGGGACAGTCCGGAATCACCTGCCAGCCATGGCGGAACCACCTCTCAGACGTACCAGAACCACCTGCCGGAGAAGCTGGAAACACGTCCTGGACAGTCTGGAACCACCTCCCGGCCAAGCCTGAACCACCTACCAAGCACAACGGAACAACCTGCCAGACACGCCAAAATCACCTGCGTGTTATGCCAGAACCACTTGGAGGACTCTCTGGGATGACCTGCCGGGCATGCCGGAACCACCTCTCAGACGTGCCAGAACCATGTGGCGGACATTCCGGAATCACCTGTTGGGCATGCGCAACCACCTCTGAGACATACCAGAACCACATGCCGTGCAGGCTGGAACCACCTACCGGACAGACCGGAATCACATTTCGGGCATGCCGGAACCACCTGTCAGATGTGCCAGAAACACGTGCCGGAGACGCCGGAAGCACCTGCCAAGCACGTTGGAACCACCTGCTCAACTCGCCTGAACCACCTGCCGGACATGCCAAAATCACCTGCCGACTATGCCAGAACCACTTGGCGAACACTCCGGAATCACTTGCCGGGCATGCAGGAACCACCTCTCAGACATGCCAGAACCCCGTGCCAATGACCCCGGAAGCACCAGCCGAGCACGCCGGAACCACCTGCTCGACTCGCCAGAACCACCTGCCGATCACGCAAAAATCACCTGCCGGCTACGCCACAACCAGTTGGTGAACACTTTGGAATCACCTGCCAGGCTTGCTGGAACCACCTGCCAGTCATGCCAAAATCACCTGCCAACTACGCCAGAACCGCTTGGCGGACACTGCGGAAACACCTGTCGGGCCGGCTGGAACCACATCTCAGACGTGCCAGAAACGTGTTCATGAGATGCTGGAACCACACCCCGAACAGACGGATACCACCTGCCAGAACCGCCTGAACCACCTGCTGAGCACGCCGGAACCACCTGCTCGACTCACCGGTACCACCTCCCTGAAACGCCAAAATCACCTCCTGGGTATGCCAGAACCACTTGGCGGACACTCCGGAATCATCTGCCGGACATGCCGGAACCAGCTCTCAGACACACCAGAACCAAGTGCCGGAGACGCCGGAAGCACCTGCCGAGCACGCCGGAGCCACCTGCTCGACTCGCCAGAAACACCTGCCGGACACGCCAAAATCACCTGCCGGGTATGCCAGAACCACCTGGCGGACACTACGGAATCACCTGCCGCGCATGCCGGAACCACCTCTCAGACGTGCCGGAAGCACGTGCCGGACACGCCGGAAACACCTACCGGACAGACCGGAACCACCTGCGAAGAACGCCGGAGCCACCTGTTCGACTCGCTGGAACCACCTGCCGGACAGGCCAATATCAACTGCTGGCTATGCCAGAACCACCTGGGGGACAGTCCGGGATCACCTGCCAGCCATGGCGGGACCACCTCTCAGACGTACCAGAACCACCTGCCGGAGAAGCTGGAAACACGTCCTGGACAGACTGGAACCACGTGACGGCCATGCCTGAACCACCTGCCGAGCACGGCGGAACCACCTGCCGGACACGCCAAAATCACCTGCGGGCTACGCCAGAACCACTTGGACGACTCTCCGAAATGACCTGCCGGGCATGTTGGAACCACCTCTCAGACGTGCCAGAAGCACGTGGCGCACAGTCCGGAATCACCTGTTGGGCATACGCAACCACCTCTGAGACGTACCAGAACCACGTGTCGTGCCCACGGGAACCACCTACCGGACAGACCGGAATCAACTTTCGGGCATGCCGGAACCACCAGTCAGATGTGCCAGAAACACGTGCCGGAGACGCCGGAAGCACCTGCCGAGCACGTCGCAACCACCTGCTCAACTCGCCTGAACCACCTGCCGGACACGCCAAAATCACCTGCCCTCTACACCAGCACCACTTCGGGGACAAGCCGGAATCACGTGAGGGGCATGCCGGCACAGCCTCTCATACTGAACCTCGTGCCGGACACCACAGAACCACCTGCCGGACAGACCGGAACCACCTGCCGGACAGGCCAATATCAACTGCTGGCTATGCCAGAACCACCTGGGGGACGGTCCGGAATCACCTGCCAGCCATGGCGGAACCACCTCTCAGACGTACCAGAACCACCTGCCGGAGAAGCTGGAAACACGTCCTGGACAGACTGGAACCACGTGACGGCCATGCCTGAACCACCTGCCGAGCACGGCGGAACCACCTGCCGGACACGCCAAAATCACCTGCGGGCTACGCCAGAACCACTTGGACGACTCTCCGAAATGACCTGCCGGGCATGTTGGAACCACCTCTCAGACGTGCCAGAAGCACGTGGCGCACAGTCCGGAATCACCTGTTGGGCATGCGCAACCACCTCTGAGACATACCAGCACCACATGCCGTGCAGGCTGGAACCACCTACCGGACAGACCGGAATCACCTTTCGGGCATGCTGGAACCACCTGTCAGATGTGCCAGAAACACGTGCCGGAGACGCCGGAAGCACCTGCCAAGCACGTTGGAACCACCTGCTCAACTCGCCTGAACCACCTGCCGGACATGCCAAAATCACCTGCTGACTATGCCAGAACCACTTGGCGAACACTCCGGAATCACTTGCCGGGCATGCAGGAACCACCTCTCAGACATGCCAGAACCCCGTGCCAATGACCCCGGAAGCACCAGCCGAGCACGCCGAAACCACCTCTTCGACTCGCCAGAACCACCTGCCGATCACGCAAAAATCACCTGCCGGCTACGCCACAACCAGTTGGTGAACACTTTGGAATCACCTGCCAGGATTCGTGGAACCACCTGCCTGTCATGCCAAAATCACCTGCCAACTACGCCAGAACTGCTTGGTGGACACTGCGGAAACACCTGTCGGGCCGGCTGGAACCACATCTCAGACGTGCCAGAAACGTGTTCATGAGATGCTGGAACCACACCCCGAACAGACGGATACCACCTGCCAGAACCGCCTGAACCACCTGCTGAGCACGCCGGAACCACCTGCTCGACTCACCGGTACCACGTCCCCGACACGGCAAGATCACCTGCTGGGTATGCCAGAACCACTTGGCGGACACTCCGGAATCATCTGCCGGACATGCCGGAACCAGCTCTCAGACACACCAGAACCAAGTGCCGGAGACGCCGGAAGCACCTGCCGAGCATGCCGGAGCCACCTGCTCGACTCGCCAGAAACACCTGCCGGACACGCCAAAATCACCTGCCGGGTATGCCTGAACCACCTGGCGGACACTCCGGAATCACCTGCCGCCCATGCCGGAACCACCTCTCAGACGAGCCGGAAGTACGTGCCAGACACGCCGGAAACACCTACCAGACAGACCGGAACCACCTGCCAAGAACGCCGGAGCCACCTGTTCGACAAGCTGGAACCACCTGCCGGACAGGCCAATATCAACTGTTGGCTATGCCAGAACCACCTGGCGGACAGTCCGGGATCACCTGCCAGCCATGGCAGAACCACCTCTCAGACGTACCAGAACCACCTGCCGGAGAAGCTGGAAACACGTCCTGGACAGACTGGAACCACGTGACGGCCATGCCTGAACCACCTGCCGAGCACGGCGGAACCACCTGCCGGACACGCCAAAATCACCTGCGGGCTACGCCAGAACCACTTGGACGACTCTCCGAAATGACCTGCCGGGCATGTTGGAACCGCCTCTCAGACGTGCCAGAAGCACGTGGCGGACAGTCCGGAATCACCTGTTGGGCATACGCAACCACCTCTGACACATACCAGAACCACGTGCCGTGCACGCCGGAACCACCTACCGGACAGACCGGAATCACCTTTCGGGCATGCCGGAACCACCTGTCAGATGTGCCAGAAACACGTGCCGGAGACGCCGGAAGCACCTGCCGAGCACGTCGCAACCACCTGCTCAACTCGCCTGAACCACCTGCCGGACACGCCAAAATCACCTGCCCGCTACACCAGCACCACTTCGGGGACAAGCCGGAATCACGTGAGGGGCATGCCGGCACAGCCTCTCAGACTGAACCTCGTGCCGGGCACCACAGAACCACCTGCCGGAAAGACCGGAACCACCTGCCGGACACGCCGGAACCACCGGCTCGACCCGCCGGAACGACCGCTGGACATGCAAAATCACCTGCCGGCTACGCCGGAAACACTTGGCGAACACTCCGGAATCACCTGCCGGGCATGCCGGAACCACCTCTCAGATATGCCAGAACCACGTGCCAATGACCCCGGAAGCACCTGCCGAGCACGCCGGAACCTCCTGCTCGACTCGCCAGAACCACCTGCCGGACACGCAAAAATCACCTGCCGGCTACGCCACAACCAGTTGGGGAACACTTCGGAATCACCTGCCGGGCTTGCTGGTACCACCTGCCCGTCATGCCAAAATCACTTGCCAACTACGCCAGTACCACTTGGCGGACACTGTGGAAACACCTGTCGGGCCGGCCGGAACCACATCTCAGACGTGCCAGAACCATGTGCATGAGATGCTGGAACCACACCCCGAACAACCGGAAAACACCTGCCAGACCCGTCTGAACAACGTGCCGAGCATGCCGGAGCCACCTGCTCGACTCGCCGGAACCACCTACCTGACATGCCCAAATCACCAGCCGGGTATGCCAGAACCACTTGGCGGACACTCCGGAATCATGTGCCGGACATGCCGGAAACAGCTCTCAGACACACCAGAACCACGTGCCGGAGACGCCGGAAGCACCTGCCGAGCATGCCGGAGCCACCTGATCGACTCGCCAGAAACACCTGCCGGACACGCCAAAATCACCTGCCGCGTACGCCAGAACCACCTGGTGGACACGCCGAAACGACCTGTCGCGCATGCCGGAACCACCTCTCAGACGTGCCGGAAGCACGTGCCGGACACGCCGGAATCACCTACCGGACAGACCGGAACCACCTGCCGAGCACGCCGGAGCCACCTGTTCGACTCGCTGGAACCACCTGCCGGACAGGCCAATATCAACTGCTGGCTATGCCAGAACCACCTGGGGGACAGTCCGGGATCACCTGCCAGCCATGGTGGGACCACCTCTCAGACGTACCAGAACCACCTGCCGGAGAAGCTGGAAACACGTCCTGGACAGTCTGGAACCACCTGCTGGCCAAGCCTGAACCACCTGCCAAGCACAACGCAACAACCTGCCAGACACGCCAAAATCACCTGCGTGTTATGCCAGAACCACTTGGAGGAGTCTCTGGGATGACCTGCCGGGCATGCCGGAACCACCTCTCAGACGTGCCAGAACCGTGTGGCGGACAGTCCGGAATCACCTGTTGGGCATGCGCAACCACCTCTGAGACGTACCAGAACCACATGCCGTGCAGGCTGGAACCACCTACCGGACAGACCGGAATCACCTTTCGGGCATGCCGGAACCACCTGTCAGATGTGCCAGAAACACGTGCCGGAGACGCCGGAAGCACCTGCCAAGCACGTTGGAACCACCTGCTCAACTCGCCTGAACCACCTGCCGGACATGCCAAAATCACCTGCCGACTAGGCCAGAACCACTTGGCGAACACTCCGGAATCACTTGCCGGGCATGCAGGAACCACCTCTCAGACATGCCAGAACCCCGTGCCAATGAGCCCAGAAGCACCAGCCGAGCACGCCGGAACCACCTGCTCGACTCGCCTGAACCACCTGCCGATCACGCAAAAATCACCTGCCGGCTACGCCACAACCAGTTGGTGAACACTTTGGAATCACCTGCCAGGCTTCCTGGAAGCACCTGCCGGTCATGCCAAAATCACCTGCCAACTACGCCAGAACCGCTTGGTGGACACTGCGGAAACACCTGTCGGGCCGGCTGGAACCACATCTCAGACGTGCCAGAAACGTGTTCATGAGATGCTGGAACCACACCCCGAACAGACGGATACCACCTGCCAGAACCGCCTGAACCACCTGCTGAGCACGCCGGAACCACCTGCTCGACTCACCGGTACCACGTCCCCGACACGGCAAGATCACCTGCTGGGTATGCCAGAACCACTTGGCGGACACTCCGGAATCATCTGCCGGACATGCCGGAACCAGCTCTCAGACACACCAGAACCAAGTGCCGGAGACGCCGGAAGCACCTGCCGAGCATGCCGGAGCCACCTGCTCGACTCGCCAGAAACACCTGCCGGACACGCCAAAATCACCTGCCGGGTATGCCAGAACCACCTGGCGGACACTACGGAATCACCTGCCGCGCATGCCGGAACCACCTCTCAGACGTGCCGGAAGCACGTGCCAGACAGGCCGGAAACACCTACCGGACAGACCGAAACCACCTGCCAAGAACGCCGGAGTCACCTGTTCGACTCGCTGGAACCACCTGCCGGACAGGCCAATATCAACTGCTGGCTATGCCAGAACCACCTGGCGGACAGTCCGGGATCACCTGCCAGCCATGGCGGAACCACCTCTCAGACGTACCAGAACCACCTGCCGGAGAACCTGGAAACACGTCCTGGACAGACTGGAACCACGTGACGGCCATGCCTGAACAACCTGCCGAGCACGGCGGAACCACCTGCCGGACACGCCAAAATCACCTGCGGGCTACGCCAGAACCACTTGGACGACTCTCCGAAATGACCTGCCGGGCATGTTGGAACCACCTCTCAGACGTGCCACAAGCACGTGGCGGACAGTCCGGAATCACCCGTTGGGCATACGCAACCACCTCTGACACGTACCAGAACCACGTGCCGTGCACGCCGGAACCACCTACCGGACAGACCGGAATCAACTCTTGGGCATGCCGGAACCACCAGTCAGATGTGCCAGAAACACGTGCCGGAGACGCCGGAAGCACCTGCCGAGCACGTCGCAACCACCTGCTCAACTCGCCTGAACCACCTGCCGGACACGCCAAAATCACCTGCCCGCTACACCAGCACCACTTCGGGGACAAGCCGGAATCACGTGAGGGGCATGCCGGCACAGCCTCTCAGACTGAACCTCGTGCCGGGCACCACAGAACCACCTGCCGGAAAGACCGGAACCACCTGCCGGACACGCCGGAACCACCGGCTCGACCCGCCGGAACGACCGCTGGACATGCAAAATCACCTGCCGGCTACGCCGGAAACACTTGGCGAACACTCCGGAATCACCTGCCGGGCATGCCGGAACCACCTCTCAGATATGCCAGAACCACGTGCCAATGACCCCGGAAGCACCTGCCGAGCATGCCGGAACCTCCTGCTCGACTCGCCAGAACCACCTGCCGGACACGCAAAAATCACCTGCCGGCTACGCCACAACCAGTTGGGGAACACTTCGGAATCACCTGCCGGGCTTGCTGGAACCACCTGCCGGTCATGCCAAAATCACCTGCCAACTACGCCAGTACCACTTGGCGGACACTGTGGAAACACCTGTCGGGCCGGCCGGAACCACATCTCAGACGTGCCAGAACCATGTGCATGAGATGCTGGAACCACACCCCGAACAGACGGATACCACCTGCCAGACCCGTCTGAACAACCAGCCGAGCACGCCGGAGCCACCTGCTCGACTCGCCGGAACCACCTACCTGACATGCCCAAATCACCAGCCGGGTATGCCAGAACCACTTGGCGGACACTCCGGAATCATCTGCCGGACATGCCGGAAACAGCTCTCAGACACACCAGAACCACGTGCCGGAGATGCCGGAAGCACCTGCCGAGCATGCCGGAGCCACCTGATCGACTCGCCAGAAACACCTGCCGGACACGCCAAAATCACCTGCCGCGTACGCCAGAACCACCTGGTGGACACGCCGAAACGACCTGTCGCGCATGCCGGAACCACCTCTCAGACGTGCCGGAAGCACGTGCCGGACACGCCGGAATCACCTACCGGACAGACCGGAACCACCTGCCGAGCACGCCGGAGCCACCTGTTCGACTCGCTGGAACCACCTGCCGGACAGGCCAATATCAACTGCTGGCTATGCCAGAACCACCTGGGGGACGGTCCGGAATCACCTGCCAGCCATGGCGGAACCACCTCTCAGACGTACCAGAACCACCTGCCGGAGAAGCTGGAAACACGTCCTGGACAGTCTGGAACCACCTCCCGGCCAAGCCTGAACCACCTGCCAAGCACAACGGAACAACCTGCCAGACACGCCAAAATCACCTGCGTGTTATGCCAGAACCACTTGGAGGACTCTCTGGGATGACCTGCCGGGCATGCCGGAACCACCTCTCAGACGTGCCAGAACCATGTGGCGGACAGTCCGGAATCACCTGTTGGGCATGCGCAACCACCTCTGAGACATACCAGAACCACATGCCGTGCAGGCTGGAACCACCTACCGGACAGACCGGAATCACATTTCGGGCATGCCGGAACCACCTGTCAGATCTGCCAGAAACACGTGCCGGAGACGCCGGAAGCACCTGCCAAGCACGTTGGAACCACCTGCTCAACTCGCCTGAACCACCTGCCGGACATGCCAAAATCACCTGCCGACTATGCCAGAACCACTTGGCGAACACTCCGGAATCACTTGCCGGGCATGCAGGAACCACCTGTCAGACATGCCAGAACCCCGTGCCAATTACCCCGCAAGCACCAGCC
>NW_027227438.1:0-50506 GCF_037783145.1 Equus przewalskii | reverse complement strand
ACTTGGCGGACACTCAGGAATCATCTGCCAGACATGCCGGAACCAGCTCTCAGACACACCAGAACCAAGTGCAGGAGACGACGGAAGCACCTGCCGAGCATGCCGGAGCCACCTGCTCGACTCGCCAGAAACACCTGCCGGACACGCCAAAATCACCTGCCGGGTATGCCAGAACCACCTGGCGGACACTACGGAATCACCTGCCGCACATGCCAGAAGCACCTCTCAGACGTACCAGAAGCACGTGCCAGACACGCCGGAAACACCTACCGGACGGACCGGAACCACCTGCCAAGATCGTCGGAGCCACCTGTTCGACTCGCTGGAACCACCTGCCGGACAGGCCAATATCAACTGCTGGCTATGCCAGAACCACCTGGGGGACAGTCCGGGATCACCTGCCAGCCATGGCGGAACCACCTGTCAGACGTACCAGAACCACCTGCCGGAGAAGCTGGAAACACGTCCTGGACAGACTGGAACCACGTGACGGCCATGCCTGAACCACCTGCCGAGCACGGCGGAACCACCTGCCGGACAGACCAGAATCAACTTTTGGGCATGCCGGAACCACCAGTCAGATGTGCCAGAAACACGTGCCGGAGACGCCGGAAGCACCTGCCGAGCACGTCGCAACCACCTGCTCAACTCGCCTGAACCACCTGCCGGACACGCCAAAATCACCTGCCCGCTACACCAGCACCACTTCGGGGACAAGCCGGAATCACGTGAGGGGCATGCCGGCACAGCCTCTCAGACTGAACCTCGTGCCGGACACCACAGAACCACCTGCCGGACAGACCGGAACCACCTGCCGGACACGCCGGAACCACCGGCTCGACCCACAGGAACGACCGCTGGACATGCAAAATCACCTGCCGGCTAGGCCGGAAACACTTGGCGAACACTCCGGAATCACCTGCCGGGCATGCCGGAACCACCTCTCAGATATGCCAGAACCACGTGCCAATGACCCCGGAAGCACCTGCCGAGGACGCCGGAACCACCTGCTCGATTCGCCAGTACCAACTGCCGGACACGCAAAAATCACCTGCCGGCTACGCCACAACCAGTTGGGGAACACTTCGGAATCACCTGCCGGGCTTGCTGGAAACACCTGCCGGTCATGCCAAAATCAGCTGCCAATTACGCCAGTACCACTTGGCGGACACTGTGGAAACACCTGTCGGGCCGGCCGGAACCACATCTCACACGTGCCAGAACCATGTGCATGAGATGCTGGAACCACACCCCGAACAGACGGAAAACACCTGCCAGACCCGCCTGAACACCCTGCCGAGCACGCCGGAGCCACCTGCTCGACTCACCGGTACCACCCCCCTGACACGCCAAAATCACCTGCTGGGTATGCCAGAACCACTTGGCGGACACTCCGGAATCATCTGCCGGACATGCCGGAACCAGCTCTCAGACACACCAGAACCACGTGACGGAGACGCCGGAAGCACCTGCCGAGCATGCCGGAGCCACCTGCTCGACTCGCCAGAAACACCTGCCGGACGCGCCAAAATCACCTGCCGGATATGCCAGAACCACCTGGTGGACACTACAGAATCACCTGCCGCGCATGCCAGAACCACTTCTCAGACGTGCCGGAAGCACGTGCCAGACAGGCCAGAAACACCTACCGGACAGACCGGAACCACCTGCCAAGAACGCCGGAGCCACCTGTTCGACTCGCTGGAAACACCTGCTGGACAGGCCAATATAAACTGCTGGCTATGCCAGAACCACCTGGGGCCAGTCCGGGATCACCTGCCAGCCATGGCGGAACCACCTCTCAGACGTACCAGAACCACCTGCCGGAGAAGCTGGAAACACGTCCTGGACAGACTGGAACCACGTGACGGCCATGCCTGAACCACCTGCCGAGCACGGCGGAACCACCTGCCGGACACGCCAAAATCACCTGTGGGCTACGCCAGAACCACTTGGACGACTCTCCGAAATGACCTGCCGGGCATGTTGGAACCACCTCTCAGACGTGCCAGAAGCACGTGGCGGACAGTCCGGAATCACCTGTTGGGCATACGCAACCACCTCTGAGACGTACCAGAACCACGTGCCGTGCACGCCGGAACCACCTACCGGACAGACCGGAATCAACTTTTGGGCATGCCGGAACCACCAGTCAGATGTGCCAGAAACACGTGCCGGAGACGCCGGAAGCACCTGCCGAGCACGTCGCAACCACCTGCTCAACTCGCCTGAACCACCTGCCGGACACGCCAAAATCAACTGCCCTCTACACCAGCACCACTTCGGGGACAAGCCGGAATCACGTGAGGGGCATTCCGGCACAGCCTCTCAGACCGAACCTCGTGCTGGACACCACAGAACCACCTGCCGGACAGACCGGAACCACCTGCCGGACACGCCGGAACCACCGGCTCGACCCGCCGGAACGACCGCTGGACATGCAAAATCACCTGCCGGCTACGCCGGAAACACTTGGCGAACACTCCGGAATCACCTGCCGGGCATGCCGGAACCACCTCTCAGATATGCCAGAAACACGTGCCAATGACCCCGGAAGCACCTGCCGAGCACGCCGGAACCACCTGCTCCACTCGCCAGAACCACCTGCCGGACACGCAAAAATCACCTGCCGGCTACGCCACAACCAGTTGGGGAACACTTCGGAATCACCTGCCGGGCTTGCTGGAACCACCTGCCGGTCATGCCAAAATCACCTGCCAACTACGCCAGTACCACTTGGCGGACACTGTGGAAACACCTGTCGGGCCGGCCGGAACCACATCTCAGACGTGCCAGAACCATGTGCATGAGATGCTGGAACCACACCCCGAACAGACGGAAAACACCTGCCAGACCCGTCTGAACAACCTGCCGAGCACGCCGGAGCCACCTGCTCGACTCGCCGGAACCACCTACCTGACATGCCCAAATCACCAGCCGGGTATGCCAGAACCACTTGGCGGACAATCCGGAATCATCTGCCGGACATGCCGGAACCAGCTCTCAGACACACCAGAACCACGTGCCGGAGACGCCGGAAGCACCTGCCGAGCATGCCGGAGCCACCTGCTCGACTCGCCAGAAACACCTGCCGGACATGCCAAAATCACCTGCCGGGTATGCCAGAACCACCTGGCGGACACTCCGAAATCACCTGTCGCGCATGCCGGAACCACCTCTCAGACGTGCCGGAAGCACATGCCGGACACGCCGGAATCACCTACCGGACAGACCGGAACCAACTGCCGAGCGCGCCGGAGCCACCTGTTCGACTCGCTGGAACCACCTGCCGGACAGGCCAATATCAACAGCTGGCTATGCCAGAACCACCTGTGGGACGGTCCGGAATCACCTGCCAGCCATGGCGGAACCACCTCTCAGACGTACCAGAACCACCTGCCGGAGAAGCTGGAAACACGTCCTGGACAGACTGGAACCACGTGACGGCCATGCCTGAACCACCTGCCGAGCACGGCGGAACCACCTGCCGGACACGCCAAAATCACCTGCGGGGTACGCCAGAACCACTTGGACGACTCTCCGAAATGACCTGCCGGGCATGTTGGAACCACCTCTGAGACGTGCCAGAAGCACGTGGCGGACAGTCCGGAATCACCTGTTGGGCATACCCAACCACCTCTGACACGTACCAGAACCACGTGCCGTGCACGCCGGAACCACCTACCGGACAGACCGGAATCAACTTTTGGGCATGCCGGAACCACCAGTCAGATGTGCCAGAAACACGTGCCGGAGACGCCGGAAGCACCTGCCGAGCACGTCGCAACCACCTGCTCAACTCGCCTGAACCACCTGCCGGACACGCCAAAATCCCCTGCCCGCTACACCAGCACCACTTCGGGGACAAGCCGGAATCACGTGAGGGGCATGCCGGCACAGCCTCTCAGACTGAACCTCGTGCCGGACACCACAGAACCACCTGCCGGACAGACCGGAACCACCTGCCGGACACACCGGAACCACCGGCTCGACCCTCCGTTACGACCGCTGGACGTGCAAAATCACCTGCCGGCTACGCCGGAAACACTTGGCGAACACTCCGGAATTACCTGCCGGGCATGCAGGAACCACCTCTCAGATATGCCAGAACCACGTGCCAATGACCCCAAACACCTGCAGAGCACGCCGCAACCACCTGCTCGACTCGCCAGAACCACCTGCCGGACACGCAAAAATCACCTGCCGGCTACGCCACAACCAGTTGGGGAACACTTCGGAATCACCTGCCCGGCTTGCTGGAACCACCTTCCGGTCATGCCAAAATCACCTGCCAACTACGCCAGTACCACTTGGCGGACACTGTGGAAACACCTGTCGGGCCGGCCGGAACCACATCTCAGACGTGCCAGAACCATGTGCATGAGATGCTGGAACCACACCCCGAACAGACGGAAAACACCTGCCAGACCCGTCTGAACAACCTGCCGAGCACGCCGGAGCCACCTGCTCGACTCGCCGGAACCACCTACCTGACATGCCCAAATCACCAGCCGGGTATGCCAGAACCACTTGGCGGACACTCCGGAATCATCTGCCGGACATGCCGGAACCAGCTCTCAGACACACCAGAACCACGTGCCGGAGACGCCGGAAGCACCTGCCGAGCATGCCGGAGCCACCTGCTCGACTCGCCAGAAACACCAGCCGGACACGCCAAAATCACCTGCCGGGTATGCCAGAACCACCTGGCGGACACTCCGAAATCACCTGTCGCGCATGTCGGAACCACCTCTCAGACGTGCCGGAAGCACGTGCCAGACACGCCGCAATCACCTGCCGGACAGACCGGAACCACCTGCCGAGCACGCCGGAGCCACCTGTTCGACTCGCTGGAACCACCTGCCGGACAGGCCAATATCAACTGCTGGCTATGCCAGAACCACCTGGGGGACGGTCCGGAATCACCTGCCAGCCATGGCGGAACCACCTCTCAGACGTACCAGAACCACCTGCCGGAGAAGCTGGAAACACGTCCTGGACAGTCTGGAACCACCTGCCGGCCAAGCCTGAACCACCTGCCGAGCACAACGGAACAACCTGCCAGACACGCCAAAATCACCTGCGTGTTATGCCAGAACCACTTGGAGGACTCTCTGGGATGACCTGCCGGGCATGCCGGAACCACCTCTCAGACGTGCCAGAACCATGTGGCGGACAGTCCGGAATCACCTGTTGGGCATGCGCAACCACCTCTGAGACGTACCAGAACCACATGCCGTGCAGGCTGGAACCACCTACCGGACAGACCGGAGTCACGTTTCGGGCATGCCGGAACCACCTGTCAGATGTGCCAGAAACACGTGCCGGAGACGCCGGAAGCACCTGCCAAGCACGTTGGAACCACCTGCTCAACTCGCCTGAACCACCTGCCGGACATGCCAAAATCACCTGCCGACTATGCCAGAACCACTTGGCGAACACTCCGGAATCACTTGCCGGGCATGCAGGAACCACCTCTCAGACATGCCAGAACCCCCTGCCAATGACCCCGGAAGCACCAGCCGAGCACGCCGGAACCACCTGCTCGACTCGCCAGAACCACCTGCCGATCACGCAAAAATCACCTGCCGGCTACGCCACAACCAGTTGGTGAACACTTTGGAATCACCTGCCAGGCTTGCTGGAACCACCTGCCGGTCATGCCAAAATCAGCTGCCAACTATGCCAGAACCGCTTGGCGGACACTGCGGAAACACCTGTCGGGCCGGCTGGAACCACATCTCAGACGTGCCAGAAACGTGTTCATGAGATGCTGGAACCACACCCCGAACAGACGGATACCACCTGCCAGAACCGCCTGAACCACCTGCTGAGCACGCCGGAACCACCTGCTCGACTCACCGGTAACACCTGCCTGACACGCCAAAATCACCTGCCGGGTACGCCAGAACCACCTGGCGGACACTCCGAAACCACCTGTCGCGCATGCCGGAACCACCTCTCAGACGTGCCGGAAGCACGTGCCGGACACGCAGGAAACACCTACCGGACAGACCGGAACCACCTGCCAAGAACGCCGGAGCCACCTGTTCAACTCGCTGGAACCACCTGCCGGACAGGCCAATATCAACTGCTGGCTATGCCAGAACCACCTGGGGGACAGTCCGGAATCACCTGCCAGCCATGGCGGAACCACCTCTCAGACGTACCAGAACCACCTGCCGGAGAAGCTGGAAACACGTCCTGGACAGACTGGAACCACGTGACGGCCATGCCTGAGCCACCTGCCAAGCACAACGGAACAACCTGACAGACACGCCAAAATCACCTGCGTGTTATGCCAGAACCACTTGGAGGACTCTCTGGGATGACCTGCCGGGCATGCCGGAACCACCTCTCAGACGTGCCAGAACCATGTGGCGGACAGTCCGGAATCACCTGTTGGGCATGCGCAACCACCTCTGAGACGTACCAGAACCACATGCCGTGCAGGCTGGAACCACCTACTGGACAGACCGGAATCACCTTTCGGGCATGCCGGAACCACCTGTCAGATGTGCCAGAAACACGTGCCGGAGACGCCGGAAGCACCTGCCAAGCACGTTGGAACCACCTGCTCAACTCGCCTGAACCACCTGCCGGACATGCCAAAATCACCTGCCGACTATGCCAGAACCACTTGGCGAACACTCCGGAATCACTTGCCGGGCATGCAGGAACCACCTCTCAGAAATGCCAGAACCCCGTGCCAATTACATCGGAAGCACCAGCCGAGCACGCCGGAACCACCTGCTCGACTCGCCAGAACCACCTGCCGATCACGCAAAAATCACCTGCCGGCTACGCCACAACCAGTTGGTGAACACTTTGGAATCACCTGCCAGGCTTGCTGGAACCACCTGCCAGTCATGCCAAAATCACATGCCAACTACGCCAGAACCGCTTGGCGGACACTGCGGAAACACCTGTCGGGCCGGCTGGAACCACATCACAGACGTGCCAGAAACGTGTTCATGAGATGCTGGAACCACACCCCGAACAGACGGATACCACCTGCCAGAACCGCCTGAACCACCTGCTGAGCACGCCGGAACCACCTGCTCGACTCACCGGTACCACCTCCCTGACACGCCAAAATCATCTGCTGGGTATGCCAGAACCACTTGGCGGACACTCCGGAATCATCTGCCGGACATGCCGGAACCAGCTCTCAGACACACCAGAACCAAGTGCCGGAGACGCCGGAAGCACCTGCCGAGCATGCCGGAGCCACCTGCTCGACTCGCCAGAAACACCTGCCGGACACGCCAAAATCACCTGCCGGGTATGCCAGAACCACCTGGCGGACACTACGGAATCACCTGCCGCACATGCCGGAAGCACCTCTCAGACGTACCGGAAGCACGTGCCGGACACGCCGGAAACACCTACCGGACAGACCGGAACCACCTGCCAAGAACGTCGGAGCCACCTGTTCGACTCGCTGGAACCACCTGCCGGACAGGCCAATATCAACTGCTGGCTATGCCAGAACCACCTGGGGGACAGTCCGGGATCACCTGCCAGCCATGGCGGAACCACCTCTCAGACGTACCAGAACCACCTGCCGGAGAAGCTGGAAACACGTCCTGGACAGACTGGAACCACGTGACGGCCATGCCTGAACCACCTGCCGAGCACGGCGGAACCACCTGCCGGACACGCCAAAATCACCTGCGGGCTACGCCAGAACCACTTGGACGACTCTCCGAAATGACCTGCCGGGCATGTTGGAACCACCTCTCAGACGTGCCAGAAGCACGTGGCGGACAGTCCGGAATCACCTGTTGGGCATACGCAACCACCTCTGAGACGTACCAGAACCACGTGCCGTGCACGCCGGAACCACCTACCGGACAGACCGGAATCAACTTTTGGGCATGCCGGAACCACCAGTCAGATGTGCCAGAAACACGTGCCGGAGACGCCGGAAGCACCTGCCGAGCACGTCGCAACCACCTGCTCAACTCGCCTGAACCACCTGCCGGACACGCCAAAATCACCTGCCCGCTACACCAGCACCACTTCGGGGACAAGCCGGAATCACGTGAGGGGCATGCCGGCACAGCCTCTCAGACTGAACCTCGTGCCGGACACCACAGAACCACCTGCCGGACAGACCGGAACCACCTGCCGGACACGCCGGAACCACCGGCTCGACCCTCCGTTACGACCGCTGGACGTGCAAAATCACCTGCCGGCTACGCCGGAAACACTTGGCGAACACTCCGGAATTACCTGCCGGGCATGCAGGAACCACCTCTCAGATATGCCAGAACCACGTGCCAATGACCCCGGAAACACCTGCAGAGCACGCCGCAACCACCTGCTCGACTCGCCAGAACCACCTGCCGGACACGCAAAAATCACCTGCCGGCTACGCCACAACCAGTTGGGGAACACTTCGGAATCACCTGCCGGGCTTGCTGGAACCACCTTCCGGTCATGCCAAAATCACCTGCCAACTACGCCAGTACCACTTGGCGGACACTGTGGAAACACCTGTCGGGCCGGCCGGAACCACATCTCAGACGTGCCAGAACCATGTGCATGAGATGCTGGAACCACACCCCGAACAGACGGAAAACACCTGCCAGACCCGTCTGAACAACCTGCCGAGCACGCCGGAGCCACCTGCTCGACTCGCCGTAACCACCTACCTGACATGCCCAAATCACCAGCCGGGTATGCCAGAACCACTTGGCGGACACTCCGGAATCATCTGCCGGACATGCCGGAACCAGCTCTCAGACACACCAGAACCACGTGCCGGAGACGCCGGAAGCACCTGCCGAGCATGCCGGAGCCACCTGCTCGACTCGCCAGAAACACCAGCCGGACACGCCAAAATCACCTGCCGGGTATGCCAGAACCACCTGGCGGACACTCCGAAATCACCTGTCGCGCATGTCGGAACCACCTCTCAGACGTGCCGGAAGCACGTGCCAGACACGCCGCAATCACCTGCCGGACAGACCGGAACCACCTGCCGAGCACGCCGGAGCCACCTGTTCGACTCGCTGGAACCACCTGCCGGACAGGCCAATATCAACTGCTGGCTATGCCAGAACCACCTGGGGGACGGTCCGGAATCACCTGCCAGCCATGGCGGAACCACCTCTCAGACGTACCAGAACCACCTGCCGGAGAAGCTGGAAACACGTCCTGGACAGTCTGGAACCACCTGCCGGCCAAGCCTGAACCACCTGCCGAGCACAACGGAACAACCTGCCAGACACGCCAAAATCACCTGCGTGTTATGCCAGAACCACTTGGAGGACTCTCTGGGATGACCTGCCGGGCATGCCGGAACCACCTCTCAGACGTGCCAGAACCATGTGGCGGACAGTCCGGAATCACCTGTTGGGCATGCGCAACCACCTCTGAGACGTACCAGAACCACATGCCGTGCAGGCTGGAACCACCTACCGGACAGACCGGAGTCACGTTTCGGGCATGCCGGAACCACCTGTCAGATGTGCCAGAAACACGTGCCGGAGACGCCGGAAGCACCTGCCAAGCACGTTGGAACCACCTGCTCAACTCGCCTGAACCACCTGCCGGACATGCCAAAATCACCTGCCGACTATGCCAGAACCACTTGGCGAACACTCCGGAATCACTTGCCGGGCATGCAGGAACCACCTCTCAGACATGCCAAAACCCCGTGCCAATGACCCCGGAAGCACCAGCCGAGCACGCCGGAACCACCTTCTCGACTCGCCAGAACCACCTGCCGATCACGCAAAAATCACCTGCCGGCTACGCCACAACCAGTTGGTGAACAGTTTGGAATCACCTGCCAGGCTTGCTGGAACCACCTGCCGGTCATGCCAAAATCACCTGCCAACTATGCCAGAACCGCTTGGCGGACACTGCGGAAACACCTGTCGGGCCGGCTGGAACCACATCTCAGACGTGCCAGAAACGTGTTCATGAGATGCTGGAACCACACCCCGAACAGACGGATACCACCTGCAAGAACCGCCTGAACCACCTGCTGAGCACGCCGGAACCACCTGCTCGACTCACCGGTAACACCTGCCTGACACGCCAAAATCACCTGCCGGGTACGCCAGAACCACCTGGCGGACACTCCGAAATCACCTGTCGCGCATGCCGGAACCACCTCTCAGACGTGCCGGAAGCACGTGCCGGACACGCAGGAAACACCTACCGGACAGACCGGAACCACCTGCCAAGAACGCCGGAGCCACCTGTTCGACTCGCTGGAACCACCTGCCGGACAGGCCAATATCAACTGCTGGCTATGCCAGAACCACCTGGGGGACAGTCCGGGATCACCTGCCAGCCATGGCGGAACCACCTCTCAGACGTACCAGAACCACCTGCCGGAGAAGCTGGAAACACGTCCTGGACAGACTGGAACCACGTGACGGCCATGCCTGAGCCACCTGCCAAGCACAACGGAACAACCTGACAGACACGCCAAAATCACCTGCGTGTTATGCCAGAACCACTTGGAGGACTCTCTGGGATGACCTGCCGGGCATGCCGGAACCACCTCTCAGACGTGCCAGAACCATGTGGCGGACAGTCCGGAATCACCTGTTGGGCATGCGCAACCACCTCTGAGACGTACCAGAACCACATGCCGTGCAGGCTGGAACCACCTACTGGACAGACCGGAATCACCTTTCGGGCATGCCGGAACCACCTGTCAGATGTGCCAGAAACACGTGCCGGAGACGCCGGAAGCACCTGCCAAGCACGTTGGAACCACCTGCTCAACTCGCCTGAACCACCTGCCGGACATGCCAAAATCACCTGCCGACTATGCCAGAACCACTTGGCGAACACTCCGGAATCACTTGCCGGGCATGCAGGAACCACCTCTCAGACATGCCAGAACCCCGTGCCAATGACCCCGGAAGCACCAGCCGAGCACGCCGGAACCACCTGCGCGACTCGCCAGAACCACATGCCGATCACGCAAAAATCACCTGCCGGCTACGCCACAACCAGTTGGTGAACACTTTGGAATCACCTGCCAGGCTTGCTGGAACCACCTGCCAGTCATGCCAAAATCACCTGCCAACTACGCCAGAACCGCTTGGCGGACACTGCGGAAACACCTGTCGGGCCGGCTGGAACCACATCTCAGACGTGCCAGAAACGTGTTCATGAGATGCTGGAACCACACCCCGAACAGACGGATACCACCTGCCAGAACCGCCTGAACCACCTGCTGAGCACGCCGGAACCACCTGCTCGACTCACCGGTACCACCTCCCTGACACGCCAAAATCACCTGCTGGGTATGCCAGAACCACTTGGCGGACACTCCGGAATCATCTGCCGGACATGCCGGAACCAGCTCTCAGACACACCAGAACCAAGTGCCGGAGACGCCGGAAGCACCTGCCGAGCATGCCGGAGCCACCTGCTCGACTCGCCAGAAACACCTGCCGGACACGCCAAAATCACCTGCCGGGTATGCCAGAACCACCTGGCGGACACTACGGAATCACCTGCCGCGCACGCCGGAACCAGCTCTCAGACGTGCCGGAAGCACGTGCCGGACGCGCCGGAAACACCTACCGGACAGACCGGAACCACCTGCCGAGAACGCCGGAGCCACCTGTTCGACTCGCTGGAACCACCTGCCGGACAGGCCAATATCAACTGCTGGCTATGCCAGAACCACCTGGGGGACAGTCCGGGATCACCTGCCAGCCATGGCGGAACCACCTCTCAGACGTACCAGAACCACCTGCCGGAGAAGCTGGAAACACGTCCTGGACAGACTGGAACCACGTGACGGCCATGCCTGAACCACCTGCCGAGCACGGCGGAACCACCTGCCGGACACGCCATAATCACCTGCGGGCTACGCCAGAACCACTTGGACGAACCTCCGAAATGACCTGCCGGGCATGTTGGAACCATCTCTCAGACGTCCCAGAAGCACGTGGCGGACAGTCCGGAATCACCTGTTGGGCATACGCAACCACCTCTGAGACGCACCAGAACCACGTGCCGTGCACGCCGGAACCACCTACCGGACAGACCGGAATCAACTTTTGGGCATGCCGGAACCACCAGTCAGATGTGCCAGAAACACGTGCCGGAGACGCCGGAAGCACCTGCCGAGCACGTCGCAACCACCTGCTCAACTCGCCTGAACCACCTGCCGGACACGCCAAAATCACCTGCCCGCTACACCAGCACCACTTCGGGGACAAGCCGGAATCACGTGAGGGGCATGCCGGCACAGCCTCTCAGACTGAACCTCGTGCCGGACACCACAGAACCACCTGCCGGACAGACCGGAACCACCTGCCGGACACGCCGGAACCACCGGCTCGACCCGCCGGAACGACCGCTGGACGTGCAAAATCACCTGCCGGCTACGCCGGAAACACTTGCCGAACACTCCAGAATCACCTGCCGGGCATGCCGGAACCACCTCTCAGATATGCCAGAACCACGTGCCAATGACCCCGGAAGCACCTGCTGAGCACGCCGGAACCACCTGCTCGACTCACCAGAACCACCTGCCGGACACGCAAAAATCACCTGCCGGCTACGCCACAACCAGTTGGGGAACACTTCGGAATCACCTGCCGGGCTTGCTGGAACCACCTGCCGGTCATGCCAAAATCACCTGCCAACTACGCCAGTACCACTTGGCGGACACTGTGGAAACACCTGTCGGGCCGGCCGGAACCACATCTCAGACGTGCCAGAACCATGTGCATGAGATGCTGGAACCACACCCCGAACAGACGGAAAACACCTGCCAGACCCGTCTGAACAACCTGCCGAGCACGCCGGAGCCACCTGCTCGACTCGCCGTAACCACCTACCTGACATGCCCAAATCACCAGCCGGGTATGCCAGAACCACTTGGCGGACACTCCGGAATCATCTGCCGGACATGCCGGAACCAGCTCTCAGACACACCAGAACCACGTGCCGGAGACGCCGGAAGCACCTGCCGAGCATGCCGGAGCCACCTGCTCGACTCGCCAGAAACACCAGCCGGACACGCCAAAATCACCTGCCGGGTATGCCAGAACCACCTGGCGGACACTCCGAAATCACCTGTCGCGCATGTCGGAACCACCTCTCCGACGTGCCGGAAGCACGTGCCAGACACGCCGCAATCACCTGCCGGACAGACCGGAACCACCTGCCGAGCACGCCGGAGCCACCTGTTCGACTCGCTGGAACCACCTGCCGGACAGGCCAATATCAACTGCTGGCTATGCCAGAACCACCTGGGGGACGGTCCGGAATCACCTGCCAGCCATGGCGGAACCACCTCTCAGACGTACCAGAACCACCTGCCGGAGAAGCTGGAAACACGTCCTGGACAGTCTGGAACCACCTGCCGGCCAAGCCTGAACCACCTGCCGAGCACAACGGAACAACCTGCCAGACACGCCAAAATCACCTGCGTGTTATGCCAGAACCACTTGGAGGACTCTCTGGGATGACCTGCCGGGCATGCCGGAACCACCTCTCAGACGTGCCAGAACCATGTGGCGGACAGTCCGGAATCACCTGTTGGGCATGCGCAACCACCTCTGAGACGTACCAGAACCACATGCCGTGCAGGCTGGAACCACCTACCGGACAGACCGGAGTCACGTTTCGGGCATGCCGGAACCACCTGTCAGATGTGCCAGAAACACGTGCCGGAGACGCCGGAAGCACCTGCCAAGCACGTTGGAACCACCTGCTCAACTCGCCTGAACCACCTGCCGGACATGCCAAAATCACCTGCCGACTATGCCAGAACCACTTGGCGAACACTCCGGAATCACTTGCCGGGCATGCAGGAACCACCTCTCAGACATGCCAGAACCCCGTGCCAATGACCCCGGAAGCACCAGCCGAGCACGCCGGAACCACCTGCTCGACTCGCCAGAACCACCTGCCGATCACGCAAAAATCACCTGCCGGCTACGCCACAACCAGTTGGTGAACAGTTTGGAATCACCTGCCAGGCTTGCTGGAACCACCTGCCGGTCATGCCAAAATCAGCTGCCAACTATGCCAGAACCGCTTGGCGGACACTGCGGAAACACCTGTCGGGCCGGCTGGAACCACATCTCAGACGTGCCAGAAACGTGTTCATGAGATGCTGGAACCACACCCCGAACAGACGGATACCACCTGCCAGAACCGCCTGAACCACCTGCTGAGCACGCCGGAACCACCTGCTCGACTCACCGGTAACACCTGCCTGACACGCCAAAATCACCTGCTGGGTACGCCAGAACCACCTGGCGGACACTCCGAAACCACCTGTCGCGCATGCCGGAACCACCTCTCAGACGTGCCGGAAGCACGTGCCGGACACGCAGGAAACACCTACCGGACAGACCGGAACCACCTGCCAAGAACGCCGGAGCCACCTGTTCGACTCGCTGGAACCACCTGCCGGACAGGCCAATATCAACTGCTGGCTATGCCAGAACCACCTGGGGGACAGTCCGGGATCACCTGCCAGCCATGGCGGAACCACCTCTCAGACGTACCAGAACCACCTGCCGGAGAAGCTGGAAACACGTCCTGGACAGACTGGAACCACGTGACGGCCATGCCTGAGCCACCTGCCAAGCACAACGGAACAACCTGACAGACACGCCAAAATCACCTGCGTGTTATGCCAGAACCACTTGGAGGACTCTCTGGGATGACCTGCCGGGCATGCCGGAACCACCTCTCAGACGTGCCAGAACCATGTGGCGGACAGTCCGGAATCACCTGTTGGGCATGCGCAACCACCTCTGAGACGTACCAGAACCACATGCCGTGCAGGCTGGAACCACCTAGTGGACAGACCGGAATCACCTTTCGGGCATGCCGGAACCACCTGTCAGATGTGCCAGAAACACGTGCCGGAGACGCCGGAAGCACCTGCCAAGCACGTTGGAACCACCTGCTCAACTCGCCTGAACCACCTGCCGGACATGCCAAAATCACCTGCCGACTATGCCAGAACCACTTGGCGAACACTCCGGAATCACTTGCCGGGCATGCAGGAACCACCTCTCAGAAATGCCAGAACCCCGTGCCAATTACATCGGAAGCACCAGCCGAGCACGCTGGAACAACCTGCTCGACTCGCCAGAACCACCTGCCGATCACGCAAAAATCACCTGCCGGCTACGCCACAACCAGTTGGTGAACACTTTGGAATCACCTGCCAGGCTTGCTGGAACCACCTGCCTGTCATGCCAAAATCACATGCCAACTACGCCAGAACCGCTTGGCGGACACTGCGGAAACACCTGTCGGGCCGGCTGGAACCACATCACAGACGTGCCAGAAACGTGTTCATGAGATGCTGGAACCACACCCCGAACAGACGGATACCACCTGCCGGAACCGCCTGAACCACCTGCTGAGCACGCCGGAACCACCTGCTCGACTCACCGGTACCACCTCCCTGACACGCCAAAATCATCTGCTGGGGATGCCAGAACCACTTGGCGGACACTCAGGAATCATCTGCCAGACATGCCGGAACCAGCTCTCAGACACACCAGAACCAAGTGCAGGAGACGACGGAAGCACCTGCCGAGCATGCCGGAGCCACCTGCTCGACTCGCCAGAAACACCTGCCGGACACGCCAAAATCACCTGCCGGGTATGCCAGAACCACCTGGCGGACACTACGGAATCACCTGCCGCACATGCCAGAAGCAGCTCTCAGACGTACCAGAAGCACGTGCCAGACACGCCGGAAACACCTACCGGACAGACCGGAACCACCTGCCAAGATCGTCGGAGCCACCTGTTCGACTCGCTGGAACCACCTGCCGGACAGGCCAATATCAACTGCTGGCTATGCCAGAACCACCTGGGGGACAGTCCGGGATCACCTGCCAGCCATGGCGGAACCACCTGTCAGACGTACCAGAACCACCTGCCGGAGAAGCTGGAAACACGTCCTGGACAGACTGGAACCACGTGACGGCCATGCCTGAACCACCTGCCGAGCACGGCGGAACCACCTGCCGGACACGCCAAAATCACCTGCGGGGTACGCCAGAACCACTTGGACGACTCTCCGAAATGACCTGCCGGGCATGTTGGAACCACCTCTCAGACGTGCCAGAAGCACGTGGCGGACAGTCCGGAATCAACTGTTGGGCATACCCAACCACCTCTGACACGTACCAGAACCACGTGCCGTGCACGCCGGAACCACCTACCGGACAGACCGGAATCAACTTTTGGGCATGCCGGAACCACCAGTCAGATGTGCCAGAAACACGTGCCGGAGAAGCCGGAAGCACCTGCCGAGCACGTCGCAACCACCTGCTCAACTCGCCTGAACCACCAGTCAGATGTGCCAGAAACACGTGCCGGAGACGCCGGAAGCACCTGCCGAGCATGTCGCAACCACCAGTTCAACTCGCCTGAACCACCTGCCGGACACGCCTAAATCACCTGCCCGCTACACCAGCACCACTTCGGGGACAAGCCGGAATCACGTGAGGGGCATGCCGGCACAGCCTCTCAGACTGAACCTCGTGCCGGACACCACAGAACCACCTGCCGGACAACCGAACCCCACACGCCGGAACCACCGGCTCGACCCGCCGGAACGACCGCTGGACATGCAAAATCACCTGCCGGCTACGCCGGAAACACTTGGCGAACACTCCGGAATCACCTGCCGGGCATGCCGGAACCACCTCTCAGATATGCCAGAACCACGTGCCAATGACCCCGGAAGCACCTGCTGAGCACGCCGGAACCACCTGCTCGACTCGCCAGAACCACCTGCCGGACACGCAAAAATCACCTGCCGGCTACGCCACAACCAGTTGGGGAACACTTCGGAATCACCTGCCGGGCTTGCTGGAACCACCTGCCGGTCATGCCAAAATCACCTGCCAACTACGCCAGTACCACTTGGCGGACACTGTGGAAACACCTGTCGGGCCGGCCGGAACCACATCTCAGACGTGCCAGAACCATGTGCATGAGATGCTGGAACCACACCCCGAACAGACGGAAAACACCTGCCAGACCCGTCTGAACAACCTGCCGAGCACGCCGGAGCCACCTGCTCGACTCGCCGGAACCACCTACCTGACATGCCCAAATCACCAGCCGGGTATGCCAGAACCACTTGGCGGACACTCCGGAATCATCTGCCGGACATGCCGGAACCAGCTCTCAGACACACCAGAACCACGTGCCGGAGACGCCGGAAGCACCTGCCGAGCATGCCGGAGCCACCTGCTCGACTCGCCAGAAACACCTGCCGGACACGCCAAAATCACCTGCCGGGTATGCCAGAACCACCTGGCGGACACTCCGAAATCACCTGTCGCGCATGCCGGAACCACCTCTCAGACGTGCCGGAAGCACGTGCCGGACACGCCGGAATCACCTACCGGACAGACCGGAACCACCTGCCGAGCACGCCGGAGCCACCTGTTCGACTCGCTGGAACCACCTGCCGGACAGGCCAATATAAACTGCTGGCTATGCCAGAACCACCTGGGGGACGGTCCGGAATCACCTGCCAGCCATGGCGGAACCACCTCTCAGACGTACCAGAACCACCTGCCGGAGAAGCTGGAAACACGTCCTGGACAGTCTGGAACCACCTGCCGGCCAAGCCTGAACCACCTGCCAAGCACAACGGAACAACCTGCCAGACACGCCAAAATCACCTGCGTGTTATGCCAGAACCACTTGGAGGACTCTCTGGGATGACCTGCCGGGCATGCCGGAACCACCTCTCAGACGTGCCAGAACCATGTGGCGAACAGTCCGGAATCACCTGTTGGGCATGCGCAACCACCTCTGAGACGTACCAGAACCACATGCCGTGCAGGCTGGAACCACCTACCGGACAGACCGGAATCACGTTTCGGGCATGCCGGAACCACCTGTCAGATGTGCCAGAAACACGTGCCGGAGACGCCGGAAGCACCTGCCAAGCACGTTGGAACCACCTGCTCAACTCGCCTGAACCACCTGCCGGACATGCCAAAATCACCTGCCGACTATGCCAGAACCACTTGGCGAACACTCCGGAATCACTTGCCGGGCATGCAGGAACCACCTCTCAGACATGCCAGAACCCCGTGCCAATGACCCCGGAAGCACCAGCCGAGCACGCCGGAACCACCTGCTCGACTCGCCAGAACCACCTGCCGATCACGCAAAAATCACCTGCCGGCTACGCCACAACCATTGGTGAACACTTTGGAATCACCTGCCAGGCTTGCTGGAACCACCTGCCAGTCATGCCAAAATCACCTGCCAACTACGCCAGAACCGCTTGGCGGACACTGCGGAAACACCTGTCGGGCCGGCTGGAACCACATCTCAGACGTGCCAGAAACGTGTTCATGAGATGCTGGAACCACACCCCGAACAGACGGATACCACCTGCCAGAACCGCCTGAACCACCTGCTGAGCACGCCGGAACCAACTGCTCAACTCACCGGTACCACCTCCCTGACACGCCAAAATCACCTGCTGGGTATGCCAGAACCACTTGGCGGACACTCCGGAATCATCTGCCGGACATGCCGGAACCAGCTCTCAGACACACCAGAACCAAGTGCCGGAGACGCCGGAAGCACCTGCCGAGCATGCCGGAGCCACCTGCTCGACTCGCCAGAAACACCTGCCGGACACGCCAAAATCACCTGCCGGGTACGCGAGAACCATCTGGCGGACACTCCGGAATCACCTGCCGCGCATGACGGAACCACCTCTCAGACGTCCCGGAAGCACGTGACGGACACGCCGGAAACACCTACCGGACAGACCGGAACCACCTGCCAAGAACGCCGGAGCCACCTGTTCGACTCGCTGGAACCACCTGCCGGACAGGCCAATATCAACTGCTGGCTTTGCCAGAACCACCTGGGGGACAGTCCGGGATCACCTGCCAGCCATGGCGGAACCACCTCTCAGACGTACCAGAACCACCTGCCGGAGAAGCTGGAAACACGTCCTGGACAGACTGGAACCACGTGACGGCCATGCCTGAACCACCTGCCGAGCACGGCGGAACCACCTGCCGGACACGCCAAAATCACCTGCGGGCTACGCCAGAACCACTTGGACGACTCTCCGAAATGACCTGCCGGGCATGTTGGAACCACCTCTCAGACGTGCCAGAAGCACGTGGCGGACAGTCCGGAATCACCTGTTGGGCATTCGCAACCACCTCTGAGACGTACCAGAACCACGTGCCGTGCACGCCGGAACCACCTACCGGACAGACCGGAATCAACTTTTGGGCATGCCGGAACCACCAGTCAGATGTGCCAGAAACACGTGCCGGAGACGCCGGAAGCACCTGCCGAGCACGTCGCAACCACCTGCTCAACTCGCCTGAACCACCTGCCGGACACGCCAAAATCACCTGCCCGCTACACCAGCACCACTTCGGGGACAAGCCGGAATCACGTGAGGGGCATGCCGGCACAGCCTCTCAGACTGAACCTCGTGCCGGACACCACAGAACCACCTGCCGGACAGACCGGAACCACCTGCCGGACACGCCGGAACCACCGGCTCGACCCTCCGTTACGACCGCTGGACGTGCAAAATCACCTGCCGGCTACGCCGGAAACACTTGGCGAACACTCCGGAATTACCTGCCGGGCATGCAGGAACCACCTCTCAGATATGCCAGAACCACGTGCCAATGACCCCAAACACCTGCAGAGCACGCCGCAACCACCTGCTCGACTCGCCAGAACCACCTGCCGGACACGCAAAAATCACCTGCCGGCTACGCCACAACCAGTTGGGGAACACTTCGGAATCACCTGCCGGGCTTGCTGGAACCACCTTCCGGTCATGCCAAAATCACCTGCCAACTACGCCAGTACCACTTGGCGGACACTGTGGAAACACCTGTCGGGCCGGCCGGAACCACATCTCAGACGTGCCAGAACCATGTGCATGAGATGCTGGAACCACACCCCGAACAGACGGAAAACACCTGCCAGACCCGTCTGAACAACCTGCCGAGCACGCCGGAGCCACCTGCTCGACTCGCCGGAACCACCTACCTGACATGCCCAAATCACCAGCCGGGTATGCCAGAACCACTTGGCGGACACTCCGGAATCATCTGCCGGACATGCCGGAACCAGCTCTCAGACACACCATAACCACGTGCCGGAGACGCCGGAAGCACCTGCCGAGCATGCCGGAGCCACCTGCTCGACTCGCCAGAAACACCAGCCGGACACGCCAAAATCACCTGCCGGGTATGCCAGAACCACCTGGCGGACACTCCGAAATCACCTGTCGCGCATGTCGGAACCACCTCTCAGACATGCCGGAAGCACGTGCCAGACACGCCGCAATCACCTGCCGGACAGACCGGAACCACCTGCCGAGCACGCCGGAGCCACCTGTTCGACTCGCTGGAACCACCTGCCGGACAGGCCAATATCAACTGCTGGCTATGCCAGAACCACCTGGGGGACGGTCCGGAATCACCTGCCAGCCATGGCGGAACCACCTCTCAGACGTACCAGAACCACCTGCCGGAGAAGCTGGAAACACGTCCTGGACAGTCTGGAACCACCTGCCGGCCAAGCCTGAACCACCTGCCGAGCACAACGGAACAACCTGCCAGACACGCCAAAATCACCTGCGTGTTATGCCAGAACCACTTGGAGGACTCTCTGGGATGACCTGCCGGGCATGCCGGAACCACCTCTCAGACGTGCCAGAACCATGTGGCGGACAGTCCGGAATCACCTGTTGGGCATGCGCAACCACCTCTGAGACGTACCAGAACCACATGCCGTGCAGGCTGGAACCACCTACCGGACAGACCGGAGTCACGTTTCGGGCATGCCGGAACCACCTGTCAGATGTGCCAGAAACACGTGCCGGAGACGCCGGAAGCACCTGCCAAGCACGTTGGAACCACCTGCTCAACTCGCCTGAACCACCTGCCGGACATGCCAAAATCACCTGCCGACTATGCCAGAACCACTTGGCGAACACTCCGGAATCACTTGCCGGGCATGCAGGAACCACCTCTCAGACATGCCAAAACCCCCTGCCAATGACCCCGGAAGCACCAGCCGAGCACGCCGGAACCACCTTCTCGACTCGCCAGAACCACCTGCCGATCACGCAAAAATCACCTGCCGCCTACGCCACAACCAGTTGGTGAACAGTTTGGAATCACCTGCCAGGCTTGCTGGAACCACCTGCCGGTCATGCCAAAATCAGCTGCCAACTACGCCAGAACCGCTTGGCGGACACTGCGGAAACACCTGTCGGGCCGGCTGGAACCACATCTCAGACGTGCCAGAAACGTGTTCATGAGATGCTGGAACCACACCCCGAACAGACGGATACCACCTGCCAGAACCGCCTGAACCACCTGCTGAGCACGCCGGAACCACCTGCTCGACTCACCGGTAACACCTGCCTGACACGCCAAAATCACCTGCTGGGTACGCCAGAACCACCTGGCGGACACTCCGAAACCACCTGTCGCGCATGCCGGAACCACCTCTCAGACGTGCCGGAAGCACGTGCCGGACACGCAGGAAACACCTACCGGACAGACCGGAACCACCTGCCAAGAACGCCGGAGCCACCTGTTCAACTCGCTGGAACCACCTGCCGGACAGGCCAATATCAACTGCTGGCTATGCCAGAACCACCTGGGGGACAGTCCGGGATCACCTGCCAGCCATGGCGGAACCACCTCTCAGACGTACCAGAACCACCTGCCGGAGAAGCTGGAAACACGTCCTGGACAGACTGGAACCACGTGACGGCCATGCCTGAGCCACCTGCCAAGCACAACGGAACAACCTGACAGACACGCCAAAATCACCTGCGTGTTATGCCAGAACCACTTGGAGGACTCTCTGGGATGACCTGCCGGGCATGCCGGAACCACCTCTCAGACGTGCCAGAACCATGTGGCGGACAGTCCGGAATCACCTGTTGGGCATGCGCAACCACCTCTGAGACGTACCAGAACCACATGCCGTGCAGGCTGGAACCACCTACTGGACAGACCGGAATCACCTTTCGGGCATGCCGGAACCACCTGTCAGATGTGCCAGAAACACGTGCCGGAGACGCCGGAAGCACCTGCCAAGCACGTTGGAACCACCTGCTCAACTCGCCTGAACCACCTGCCGGACATGCCAAAATCACCTGCCGACTATGCCAGAACCACTTGGCGAACACTCCGGAATCACTTGCCGGGCATGCAGGAACCACCTCTCAGAAATGCCAGAACCCCGTGCCAATTACATCGGAAGCACCAGCCGAGCACGCTGGAACAACCTGCTCGACTCGCCAGAACCACCTGCCGATCACGCAAAAATCACCTGCCGGCTACGCCACAACCAGTTGGTGAACACTTTGGAATCACCTGCCAGGCTTGCTGGAACCACCTGCCTGTCATGCCAAAATCACATGCCAACTACGCCAGAACCGCTTGGCGGACACTGTGGAAACACCTGTCGGGCCGGCTGGAACCACATCACAGACGTGCCAGAAACGTGTTCATGAGATGCTGGAACCACACCCCGAACAGACGGATACCACCTGCCAGAACCGCCTGAACCACCTGCTGAGCACGCCGGAACCACCTGCTCGACTCACCGGTACCACCTCCCTGACACGCCAAAATCATCTGCTGGGGATGCCAGAACCACTTGGCGGACACTCAGGAATCATCTGCCAGACATGCCGGAACCAGCTCTCAGACACACCAGAACCAAGTGCAGGAGACGACGGAAGCACCTGCCGAGCATGCCGGAGCCACCTGCTCGACTCGCCAGAAACACCTGCCGGACACGCCAAAATCACCTGCCGGGTATGCCAGAACCACCTGGCGGACACTACGGAATCACCTGCCGCACATGCCAGAAGCACCTCTCAGACGTACCAGAAGCACGTGCCAGACACGCCGGAAACACCTACCGGACAGACCGGAACCACCTGCCAAGATCGTCGGAGCCAACTGTTCGACTCGCTGGAACCACCTGCCGGACAGGCCAATATCAACTGCTGGCTATGCCAGAACCACCTGGGGGACGGTCCGGAATCACCTGCCAGCCATGGCGGAACCACCTCTCAGACGTACCAGAACCACCTGCCGGAGAAGCTGGAAACACGTCCTGGACAGACTGGAACCACGTGACGGCCATGCCTGAACCACCTGCCAAGCACAACGGAACAACCTGCCAGACACGCCAAAATCACCTGCGTGTTATGCCAGAACCACTTGGAGGACTCTCTGGGATGACCTGCCGGGCATGCCGGAACCACCTCTCAGACGTGCCAGAACCATGTGGCGGACAGTCCGGAATCACCTGTTGGGCATGCGCAACCACCTCTGAGACGTACCAGAACCACATGCCGTGCCGGCTGGAACCACCTACCGGACAGACCGGAATCACCTTTCGGGCATGCCGGAACCACCTGTCAGATGTGCCAGAAACACGTGCCGGAGACGCCGGAAGCACCTGCCAAGCACGTTGCAACCACCTGCTCAACTCGCCTGAACCACCTGCCGGACATGCCAAAATCACCTGCCGACTATGCCAGAACCACTTGGCGAACACTCCGGAATCACTTGCCGGGCATGCAGGAACCACCTCTCAGACATGCCAGAACCACGTGCCAATGACCCCGGAAGCACCAGCCGAGCACGCCGGAACCACCTGCTCGACTCGCCAGAACCACCTGCCGATCACGCAAAAATCACCTGCCGGCTACGCCACAACCAGTTGGTGAACACTTTGGAATCACCTGCCAGGCTTGCTGGAACCACCTGCCAGTCATGCCAAAATCACCTGCCAACTACGCCAGAACCGCTTGGCGGACACTGCGGAAACACCTGTCGGGCCGGCTGGAACCACATCTCAGACGTGCCAGAAACGTGTTCATGAGATGCTGGAACCACACCCCGAACAGACGGATACCACCTGCCAGAACCGCCTGAACCACCTGCTGAGCACGCCGGAACCACCTGCTCGACTCACCGGTACCACCTCCCTGACACGCCAAAATCACCTGCTGGGTATGCCAGAACCACTTGGCGGACACTCCGGAATCATCTGCCGGACATGCCGGAACCAGCTCTCAGACACACCAGAACCAAGTGCCGGAGACGCCGGAAGCACCTGCCGAGCATGCCGGAGCCACCTGCTCGACTCGCCAGAAACACCTGCCGGACACGCCAAAATCACCTGCCGGGTATGCCAGAACCACCTGGCGGACACTCCGGAATCACCTGCCGCGCACGCCGGAACCAGCTCTCAGACGTGCCGGAAGCACGTGCCGGACACGCCGGAAACACCTACCGGACAGACCGGAACCACCTGCCGAGAACGCCGGAGCCACCTGTTCGACTCGCTGGAACCACCTGCCGGACAGGCCAATATCAACTGCTGGCTATGCCAGAACCACCTGGGGGACAGTCCGGGATCACCTGCCAGCCATGGCGGAACCACCTCTCAGACGTACCAGAACCACCTGCCGGAGAAGCTGGAAACACGTCCTGGACAGACTGGAACCACGTGACGGCCATGCCTGAACCACCTGCCGAGCACGGCGGAACCACCTGCCGGACACGCCATAATCACCTGCGGGCTACGCCAGAACCACTTGGACGAATCTCCGAAATGACCTGCCGGGCATGTTGGAACCATCTCTCAGACGTCCCAGAAGCACGTGGCGGACAGTCCGGAATCACCTGTTGGGCATACGCAACCACCTCTGAGACGCACCAGAACCACGTGCCGTGCACGCCGGAACCACCTACCGGACAGACCGGAATCAACTTTTGGGCATGCCGGAACCACCAGTCAGATGTGCCAGAAACACGTGCCGGAGACGCCGGAAGCACCTGCCGAGCACGTCGCAACCACCTGCTCAACTCGCCTGAACCACCTGCCGGACACGCCAAAATCACCTGCCCGCTACACCAGCACCACTTCGGGGACAAGCCGGAATCACGTGAGGGGCATGCCGGCACAGCCTCTCAGACTGAACCTCGTGCCGGACACCACAGAACCACCTGCCGGACAGACCGGAACCACCTGCCGGACACGCCGGAACCACCGGCTCGACCCTCCGTTACGACCGCTGGACGTGCAAAATCACCTGCCGGCTACGCCGGAAACACTTGGCGAACACTCCGGAATTACCTGCCGGGCATGCAGGAACCACCTCTCAGATATGCCAGAACCACGTGCCAATGACCCCAAACACCTGCAGAGCACGCCGCAACCACCTGCTCGACTCGCCAGAACCACCTGCCGGACACGCAAAAATCACCTGCCGGCTACGCCACAACCAGTTGGGGAACACTTCGGAATCACCTGCCGGGCTTGCTGGAACCACCTTCCGGTCATGCCAAAATCACCTGCCAACTACGCCAGTACCACTTGGCGGACACTGTGGAAACACCTGTCGGGCCGGCCGGAACCACATCTCAGACGTGCCAGAACCATGTGCATGAGATGCTGGAACCACACCCCGAACAGACGGAAAACACCTGCCAGACCCGTCTGAACAACCTGCCGAGCACGCCGGAGCCACCTGCTCGACTCGCCGGAACCACCTACCTGACATGCCCAAATCACCAGCCGGGTATGCCAGAACCACTTGGCGGACACTCCGGAATCATCTGCCGGACATGCCGGAACCAGCTCTCAGACACACCATAACCACGTGCCGGAGACGCCGGAAGCACCTGCCGAGCATGCCGGAGCCACCTGCTCGACTCGCCAGAAACACCAGCCGGACACGCCAAAATCACCTGCCGGGTATGCCAGAACCACCTGGCGGACACTCCGAAATCACCTGTCGCGCATGTCGGAACCACCTCTCAGACGTGCCGGAAGCACGTGCCAGACACGCCGCAATCACCTGCCGGACAGACCGGAACCACCTGCCGAGCACGCCGGAGCCACCTGTTCGACTCGCTGGAACCACCTGCCGGACAGGCCAATATCAACTGCTGGCTATGCCAGAACCACCTGGGGGACGGTCCGGAATCACCTGCCAGCCATGGCGGAACCACCTCTCAGACGTACCAGAACCACCTGCCGGAGAAGCTGGAAACACGTCCTGGACAGTCTGGAACCACCTGCCGGCCAAGCCTGAACCACCTGCCGAGCACAACGGAACAACCTGCCAGACACGCCAAAATCACCTGCGTGTTATGCCAGAACCACTTGGAGGACTCTCTGGGATGACCTGCCGGGCATGCCGGAACCACCTCTCAGACGTGCCAGAACCATGTGGCGGACAGTCCGGAATCACCTGTTGGGCATGCGCAACCACCTCTGAGACGTACCAGAACCACATGCCGTGCAGGCTGGAACCACCTACCGGACAGACCGGAGTCACGTTTCGGGCATGCCGGAACCACCTGTCAGATGTGCCAGAAACACGTGCCGGAGACGCCGGAAGCACCTGCCAAGCACGTTGGAACCACCTGCTCAACTCGCCTGAACCACCTGCCGGACATGCCAAAATCACCTGCCGACTATGCCAGAACCACTTGGCGAACACTCCGGAATCACTTGCCGGGCATGCAGGAACCACCTCTCAGACATGCCAGAACCCCCTGCCAATGACCCCGGAAGCACCAGCCGAGCACGCCGGAACCACCTGCTCGACTCGCCAGAACCACCTGCCGATCACGCAAAAATCACCTGCCGGCTACGCCACAACCAGTTGGTGAACAGTTTGGAATCACCTGCCAGGCTTGCTGGAACCACCTGCCGGTCATGCCAAAATCAGCTGCCAACTATGCCAGAACCGCTTGGCGGACACTGCGGAAACACCTGTCGGGCCGGCTGGAACCACATCTCAGACGTGCCAGAAACGTGTTCATGAGATGCTGGAACCACACCCCGAACAGACGGATACCACCTGCCAGAACCGCCTGAACCACCTGCTGAGCACGCCGGAACCACCTGCTCGACTCACCGGTAACACCTGCCTGACACGCCAAAATCACCTGCTGGGTACGCCAGAACCACCTGGCGGACACTCCGAAACCACCTGTCGCGCATGCCGGAACCACCTCTCAGACGTGCCGGAAGCACGTGCCGGACACGCAGGAAACACCTACCGGACAGACCGGAACCACCTGCCAAGAACGCCGGAGCCACCTGTTCAACTCGCTGGAACCACCTGCCGGACAGGCCAATATCAACTGCTGGCTATGCCAGAACCACCTGGGGGACAGTCCGGGATCACCTGCCAGCCATGGCGGAACCACCTCTCAGACGTACCAGAACCACCTGCCGGAGAAGCTGGAAACACGTCCTGGACAGACTGGAACCACGTGACGGCCATGCCTGAGCCACCTGCCAAGCACAACGGAACAACCTGACAGACACGCCAAAATCACCTGCGTGTTATGCCAGAACCACTTGGAGGACTCTCTGGGATGACCTGCCGGGCATGCCGGAACCACCTCTCAGACGTGCCAGAACCATGTGGCGGACAGTCCGGAATCACCTGTTGGGCATGCGCAACCACCTCTGAGACGTACCAGAACCACATGCCGTGCAGGCTGGAACCACCTACTGGACAGACCGGAATCACCTTTCGGGCATGCCGGAACCACCTGTCAGATGTGCCAGAAACACGTGCCGGAGACGCCGGAAGCACCTGCCAAGCACGTTGGAACCACCTGCTCAACTCGCCTGAACAACCTGCCGGACATGCCAAAATCACCTGCCGACTATGCCAGAACCACTTGGCGAACACTCCGGAATCACTTGCCGGGCATGCAGGAACCACCTCTCAGAAATGCCAGAACCCCGTGCCAATTACATCGGAAGCACCAGCCGAGCACGCTGGAACAACCTGCTCGACTCGCCAGAACCACCTGCCGATCACGCAAAAATCACCTGCCGGCTACGCCACAACCAGTTGGTGAACACTTTGGAATCACCTGCCAGGCTTGCTGGAACCACCTGCCAGTCATGCCAAAATCACATGCCAACTACGCCAGAACCGCTTGGCGGACACTGCGGAAACACCTGTCGGGCCGGCTGGAACCACATCACAGACGTGCCAGAAACGTGTTCATGAGATGCTGGAACCACACCCCGAACAGACGGATACCACCTGCCAGAACCGCCTGAACCACCTGCTGAGCACGCCGGAACCACCTGCTCGACTCACCGGTACCACCTCCCTGACACGCCAAAATCATCTGCTGGGGATGCCAGAACCACTTGGCGGACACTCAGGAATCATCTGCCAGACATGCCGGAACCAGCTCTCAGACACACCAGAACCAAGTGCAGGAGACGACGGAAGCACCTGCCGAGCATGCCGGAGCCACCTGCTCGACTCGCCAGAAACACCTGCCGGACACGCCAAAATCACCTGCCGGGTATGCCAGAACCACCTGGCGGACACTACGGAATCACCTGCCGCACATGCCAGAAGCACCTCTCAGACGTACCAGAAGCACGTGCCAGACACGCCGGAAACACCTACCGGACAGACCGGAACCACCTGCCAAGATCGTCGGAGCCACCTGTTCGACTCGCTGGAACCACCTGCCGGACAGGCCAATATCAACTGCTGGCTATGCCAGAACCACCTGGGGGACAGTCCGGGATCACCTGCCAGCCATGGCGGAACCACCTGTCAGACGTACCAGAACCACCTGCCGGAGAAGCTGGAAACACGTCCTGGACAGACTGGAACCACCTGACGGCCATGCCTGAACCACCTGCCGAGCACGGCGGAACCACCTGCCGGACACGCCAAAATCACCTGCGGGCTACGCCAGAACCACTTGGACGACTCTCCGAAATGACCTGCCGGGCATGTTGGAACCACCTCTCAGACGTGCCAGAAGCACGTGGCGGACAGTCCGGAATCACCTGTTGGGCATACGCAACCACCTCTGAGACGTACCAGAACCACGTGCCGTGCACGCCGGAACCACCTACCGGACAGACCGGAATCAACTTTTGGGCATGCCGGAACCACCAGTCAGATGTGCCAGAAACACGTGCCGGAGACGCCGGAAGCACCTGCCGAGCACGTCGCAAGCACCTGCTCAACTCGCCTGAATCACCTGCCGGACACGCCAAAATCACCTGCCCGCTACACCAGCACCACTTCGGGGACAAGCCGGAATCACGTGAGGGGCATGCCGGCACAGCCTCTCAGACTGAACCTCGTGCCGGACACCACAGAACCACCTGCCGGACAGACCGGAACCACCTGCCGGACACGCCGGAACCACCGGCTCGACCCGCCGGAACGACCGCTGGACATGCAAAATCACCTGCCGGCTACGCCGGAAACACTTGGCGAACACTCCGGAATCACCTGCCGGGCATGCAGGAACCACCTCTCAGATATGCCAGAACCACGTGCCAATGACCCCGGAAGCACCTGCCGAGCACGCCGGAACCACCTGCTCGACTCGCCAGAACCACCTGCCGGACACGCAAAAATCACCTGCCGGCTACGCCACAACCAGTTGGGGAACACTTCGTAATCACCTGCCGGGCTTGCTGGAACCACCTGCCGGTCATGCCAAAATCACCTGCCAACTACGCCAGTACCACTTGGCGGACACTGTGGAAACACCTGTCGGGCCGGCCGGAACCACATCTCAGACGTGCCAGAACCATGTGCATGAGATGCTGGAACCACACCCCGAACAGACGGAAAACACCTGCCAGACCCGTCTGAACAACCTGCCGAGCACGCCGGAGCCACCTGCTCGACTCGCCGGAACCACCTACCTGACATGCCCAAATCACCAGCCGGGTATGCCAGAACCACTTGGCGGACACTCCGGAATCATCTGGCGGACATGCCGGAACCAGCTCTCAGACACACCAGAACCACGTGCCGGAGACGCCGGAAGCACCTGCCGAGCATGCCGGAGCCACCTGCTCGACTCGCCAGAAACACCTGCCGGACACGCCAAAATCACCTGCCGGGTATGCCAGAACCACCTGGCGGACACTCCGAAACCACCTGTCGCGCATGCCGGAACCACCTCTCAGACGTGCCGGAAGCACGTGCCAGACACGCCGGAATCACCTACCGGACAGACCAGAACCACCTGCCGAGCACGCCGGAGCCACCTGTTCGACTCGCTGGAACCACCTGCCGGACAGGCCAATATCAACTGCTGGCTATGCCAGAACCACCTGGGGGACGGTCCGGAATCACCTGCCAGCCATGGTGGAACCACCTCTCAGACGTACCAGAACCACCTGCCGGAGAAGCTGGAAACACGTCCTGGACAGTCTGGAACCACCTGCCGGCCAAGCCCGAACCACCTGCCAAGCACAACGGAACAACCTGCCAGACACGCCAAAATCACCTGCGTGTTATGCCAGAACCACTTGGAGGACTCTCTGGGATGACCTGCCGGGCATGCCGGAACCACCTCTCAGACGTACCAGAACCACCTGCCGGAGAAGCTGGAAACACGTCCTGGACAGACTGGAACCACGTGACGGCCATGCCTGAACCACCTGCCGAGCACGGTGGAACCACCTGCCGGACACGCCATAATCACCTGCGGGCTACTCCAGAACCACTTGAACGACTCTCCGAAATGACCTGCCGGGCATGTTGGAACCACCTCTCAGACGTGCCAGAAGCACGCGGCAGACAGTCCGGAATCACCTGTTGGGCATACGCAACCACCTCTGACACGTACCAGAACCACGTGCCGTGCACGCCGGAACCACCTACCGGACAGACCGGAATCAACTTTTGGGCATGCCGGAACCACCAGTCAGATGTGCCAGAAACACGTGCCGGAGACGCCGGAAGCACCTGCCGAGCACGTCGCAACCACCTGCTCAACTCGCCTGAACCACCTGCCGGACACGCCAAAATCACCTGCCCGCTACACCAGCACCACTTCGGGGACAAACTGGAATCACGTGAGGGGCATGCCGGCAAAGCCTCTCAGACCGAACCTCGTGCCGGACACCACAGAACCACCTGCCGGACAGACCGGAACCACCTGCCGGACACGCCGGAACCACCGGCTCGACCGTCTGGAACGACCGCTGGACATGCAAAATCACCTGCCGGCTACGCCGGAATCACTTGGCGAACACTCCGGAATCACCTGCCGGGCATGCCAGAACCACCTCTCAGATATGCCAGAACCACGTGCCAATGACCCCGGAAGCACCTGCCGAGCACGCCGGAACCACCTGCTCCACTCGCCAGAACCACCTGCCGGACACGCAAAAATCACCTGCCGGCTACGCCACAACCAGTTGGGGAACACTTCGGAATCACCTGCCGGGCTTGCTGGAACCACCTGCCGGTCATGCCAAAATCACCTGCCAACTACGCCAGTACCACTTGGCGGACACTGTGGAAACACCTGTCGGGCCGGCCGGAACCACATCTCAGATGTGCCAGAACCATGTGCATGAGATGCTGGAACCACACCCCGAACAGACGGAAAACACCTGCCAGACCCGTCTGAACAACCTGCCGAGCACACCGGAGCCACCTGCTCGACTCGCTGGAACCACCTACCTGACATGCCCAAATCACCAGCCGGGTATGCCAGAACCACTTGGCGGACACTCCGGAATCATCTGCCGGACATGCCGGAACCAGCTCTCAGACACACCAGAACCAAGTGCCGGAGACGCCGGAAGCACCTGCCGAGCATGCCGGAGCCACCTGCTCGACTCGCCAGAAACACATGCCGGACATGCCAAAATCACCTGCCGGGTACGCCAGAACCACCTAGCGGACACTCCGAAATCACCTGTGGCGCATGCCGGAACCACCTCTCAGACGTGCCGGAAGCACGTGCCGGACACGCCGGAATCACCTACCGGACAGACCGGAACCACCTGCCGAGCACGCTGGAGCCACCTGTTTGACTCGCTGGAACCACCTGCCGGACAGGCCAATATCAACTGCTGGCTATGCCAGAACCACCTGGGGGACAGTCCGGGATCACCTGCCAGCCATGGCGGAACCACCTCTCAGACGTACCAGAACCACCTGCCGGAGAAGCTGGAAACACGTCCTGGACAGACTGGAACCACGTGACGGCCATGCCTGAACCACCTGCCGAGCACGGCGGAACCACCTGCCGGACACGCCATAATCACCTGCGGGCTACTCCAGAACCACTTGGACGACTCTCCGAAATGACCTGCCGGGCATGTTGGAACCACCTCTCAGACGTGCCAGAAGCACGTGGCGGACAGTCCGGAATCACCTGTTGGGCATACGCAACCACCTCTGACACGTACCAGAACCACGTGCCGTGCACGCCGGAACCACCTACCGGACAGACCGGAATCAACTTTTGGGCATGCCGGAGCCACCAGTCAGATGTGCCAGAAACACGTGCCGGAGACTCCGGAAGCACCTGCCGAGCACGTCGCAACCACCTGCTCAACTCGCCTGAACCACCTGCCGGACACGCCAAAATCACCTGCCCGCTACACCAGCACCACTTCGGGGACAAACTGGAATCACGTGAGGGGCATGCCGGCAAAGCCTCTCAGACCGAACCTCGTGCCGGACACCACAGAACCACCTGCCGGACAGACCGGAACCACCTGCCGGACACGCCGGAACCACCGGCTCGACCCTCTGGAACGACCGCTGGACATGCAAAATCACCTGCCGGCTACGCCGGAATCACTTGGCGAACACTCCGGAATCACCTGCCGGGCATGCCGGAACCACCTCTCAGATATGCCAGAACCACGTGCCAATGACCCCGGAAGCACCTGCCGAGCACGCCGGAACCACCTGCTCCACTCGCCAGAACCACCTGCCGGACACGCAAAAATCACCTGCCGGCTACGCCACAACCAGTTGGGGAACACTTCGGAATCACCTGCCGGGCTTGCTGGAACCACCTGCCGGTCATGCCAAAATCACCTGCCAACTACGCCAGTACCACTTGGCGGACACTGTGGAAACACCTGTCGGGCCGGCCGGAACCACATCTCAGACGTGCCAGAACCATGTGCATGAGATGCTGGAACCACACCCCGAACAGACGGAAAACACCTGCCAGACCCGTCTGAACAACCTGCCGAGCACACCGGAGCCACCTGCTCGACTCGCCGGAACCACCTACCTGACATGCCCAAATCACCAGCCGGGTATGCCAGAACCACTTGGCGGACACTCCGGAATCATCTGCCGGACATGCCGGAACCAGCTCTCAGACACACCAGAACCAAGTGCCGGAGACGCCGGAAGCACCTGCCGAGCATGCCGGAGCCACCTGCTCGACTCGCCTGAAACACATGCCGGACATGCCAAAATCACCTGCCGGGTACGCCAGAACCACCTAGCGGACACTCCGAAATCACCTGTGGCGCATGCTGGAACCACCTCTCAGACGTGCCGGAAGCACGTGCCGGACACGCCGGAATCACCTACCGGACAGACCGGAACCACCTGCCGAGCACGCTGGAGCCACCTGTTTGGCTCGCTGGAACCACCTGACGGACAGGCCAATATCAACTGCTGGCTATGCCAGAACCACCTGGGGGACAGTCCGGGATAACCTGCCAGCCATGGCGGAACCACCTCTCAGACGTACCAGAACCACCTGCCGGAGAAGCTGGAAACACGTCCTGGACAGACTGGAACCACGTGACGGCCATGCCTGAACGACCTGCCGAGCACGGCGGAACCACCCGCCGGACACGCCAAAATCACCTGCGGGCTACGCCAGAACCAGTTGGACGACTCTCCGAAATGACCTGCCGGGCATGTTGGAACCACCTCTCAGACGTGGCAGAAGCACGTGGCGGACAGTCCGGAATCACCCGTTGGGCATACGCAACCACCTCTGACACGTACCAGAACCACGTGCCGTGCACGCCGGAACCACCTACCGGACAGACCAGAATCAACCTTTGGGCATGCCGGAACCACCAGTCAGATGTGCCAGAAACACGTGCCGGAGACGCCGGAAGCACCTGCCGAGCACGTCGCAACCACCTGCTCAACTCGCCTGAACCACCTGCCGGACACGCCAAAATCACCTGCCCGCTACACCAGCACCACTTCGGGGACAAGCCGGAATCACGTGAGGGGCATGCCGGCACAGCCTCTCAGACTGAACCTCGTGCCGGACACCACAGAACCACATGCCGGACAGACCGGAACCACTTGCCGGACACGCCGGAACCACCAGCTCGACCCGCCAGAACGACCGCTGGACATGCAAAATCACCTGCCGGCTACGCCGGAAACACTTGGCGAACACTCCGGAATCACCTGCCGGGCATGCCGGAACCACCTCTCAGATATGCCAGAACCACGTGCCAATGACCCCGCAAGCACCTGCCGAGCACGCCGGAACCACCTGCTGACTCGCCAGAACCACCTGCCGGACACGCAAAAATCACCTGCCGGCTACGCCACAACCAGTTGGGGAACACTTCGGAATCACCTGCCGGGCTTGCTGGAACCACCTGCCGGTCATGCCAAAATCACCTGCCAACTACGCCAGTACCACTTGGCGGACACTGTGGAAACACCTCTCGTGCCGGCCGGAACCACATCTCAGACGTGCCAGAACCATGTGCATGAGATGCTGGAACCACACCCCGAACAGACGGAAAACACCTGCCAGACCCGTCTGAACAACCTGCCGAGCACGCCGGAGCCACCTGCTCGACTCGCCGGAACCACCTACCTGACATGCCCAAATCACCAGCCGGGTATGCCAGAACCACTTGGCGGACACTCCGGAATCATCTGCCGGACATGCCGGAACCAGCTCTCAGACACACCAGAACCACGTGCCGGAGACCCCGGAAGCACCTGCCGAGCATGCCGGAGCCACCTGCTCGACTCGCCAGAAACACCTGCCGGACACGCCAAAATCACCTGCCGGGTACGCCAGAACCACCTGGCGGACACTCCGAAACCACCTGTCGCGCATGCCGGAACCACCTCTCAGACGTGCCGGAAGCACGTGTCGGACACGCCGGAATCACCTACCGGACAGACCGGAACCACCTGCCGAGCACGCCGGAGCCACCTGTTCGACTCGCTGGAACCACCTGCTGGACAGGCCAATATCAACTGCTGGCTATGCCAGAACCACCTGGGGGACGGTCCGGAATCACCTGCCAGCCATGGCGGAACCACCTCTCAGACGTACCAGAACCACCTTCCGGAGAAGCTGGAAACACGTCCTGGAAAGTCTGGAACCACCTGCCGGCCAAACCTGAACCACCTGCCGAGCACGGCGGAACCACCCGCCGGACACGCCAAAATCACCTGCGGGCTACGCCAGAACCACTTGGACGACTCTCCGAAATGACCTGCCGGGCATGTTGGAACCACCTCTCAGACGTGCCAGAAGCACGTGGCGGACAGTCCGGAATAACCCGTTGGGCATACGCAACCACCTCTGAGACGTACCAGAACCACGTGCCGTGCACGCCGGAACCACCTACCGGACAGACCGGAATCAACTTTTGGGCATGCCGGAACCACCAGTCAGATGTGCCAGAAACACGTGCCGGAGACGCCGGAAGCACCTGCCGAGCACGTCGCAAGCACCTGCTCAACTCGCCTGAACCACCTGCCGGACACGCCAAAATCACCTGCCCGCTACACCAGCACCACTTCGGGGACAAGCCGGAATCACGTGAGGGGCATGCCGGCACAGCCTCTCAGACTGAACCTCGTGCCGGACACCACAGAACCACCTGCCGGACAGACCGGAACCACCTGCCGGACACGCCGGAACCACCGGCTCGACCCGCCGGAACGACCGCTGGACATGCAAAATCACCTGCCGGCTACGCCAGAACCACTTGGCGAACACTCCGGAATCACTTGCCGGGCATGCAGGAACCACCACTGAGATATGCCAGAACCCCGTGCCAATGACCCCGGAAGCACCAGCCGAGCACGCCGGAACCACATGCTCGACTCGCCAGAACCACCTGCCGATCACGCAAAAATCACCTGCCGGCTACGCCACAACCAGTTGGTGAACACTTTGAAATCACCTGCCAGTCATGCCAAAATCACCTGCCAACTACGCCAGAACCGCTTGGCGGACACTGCGGAAACACCTGTCGGGCCGGCTGGAACCACATCTCAGACGTGCCAGAAACGTGTTCATGAGATGCTGGAACCACACCCCGAACAGACGGATACCACCTGCCAGAACCGCCTGAACCACCTGCTGAGCACGCCGGAACCACCTGCTCGACTCACCGGGACCACCTCCCTGACACGCCAAAATCACCTGCTGGGTATGCCAGAACCACTTGGCGGACACTCCGGAATCATCTGCCGGACATGCCGGAACCAGCTCTCAGACACACCAGAACCAAGTGCCGGAGACGTCGGAAGCACCTGCCGACCATGCCGGAGCCACCTGCTCGACTCGCCAGAAACACCTGCCGGACACGCCAAAATCACCTGCCGGGTACGCAAGAACCACCTGGCGGACACTACGGAATCACCTGCCGCGCATGCCGGAACCACCTCTCAGACGTGCCGGAAGCACGTGCCGGACACGCCGGAAACACCTACCGGACAGACCGGAACCACCTGCCAAGAACGCCGGAGCCACCTGTTCGACTCGCTGGAACCACCTGACGGACAGGCCAATATCAACTGCTGGCTATGCCACAACCACCTGGGGGAAAGTCCGGGATAACCTGCCAGCCATGGCGGAACCACCTCTCAGACGTACCAGAACCACCTGCCGGAGAAGCTGGAAACACGTCCTGGACAGACTGGAACCATGTGACGGCCATGCCTGAACCACCTGCCGAGCACGGCGGAACCACCCGCCGGACACGCCAAAATCACCTGCGGGCTACGCCAGAACCACTTGGACGACTCTCCGAAATGACCTGCCGGGCATGTTGGAACAACCTCTCAGACGTGCCAGAAGCACGTGGCGGACAGTCTGTAATCACCCGTTGGGCATACGCAACCACCTCTGAGACGGACCAGAACCACGTGCCATGCACGCCGGAACCACCTACCGGACAGACCGGAATCAACTTTTGGGCATGCCGGAACCACCAGTCAGATGTGCCAGAAACACGTGCCGGAGACGCCGGAAGCACCTGCCGAGCACGTCGCAACCACCTGCTCAACTCGCCTGAACCACCTGCCGGACACGCCAAAATCACCTGCCCGCTACACCAGCACCACTTCGGGGACAAGCCGGAATCACGTGAGGGGCATGCCGGCACAGCCTCTCAGACTGAACCTCGTGCCGGACACCACAGAACCACCTGCCGGACAGACCGGAACCACCTGCCGGACACGCCGGAACCACCGGCTCGACCCGCCGGAACGACCGCTTGACATGCAAAATCACCTGCCGGCTACGCCGGAAACACTTGGCGAACACTCCGGAATCACCTGCCGGGCATGCCGGAACCACCTCTCAGACATGCCAGAACCACGTGCCAATGACCCCGGAAGCACCTGCCGAGCACGCCGGAACCACCTGCTCGACTCGCCAGAACCACCTGCCGGACACGCAAAAATCACCTGCCGGCTACGCCACAACCCGTTGGGGAACACTTCGGAATCACCTGCCGGGCTTGCTGGAACCACCTGCCGGTCATGCCAAAATCACCTGCCAACTACGCCAGTACCACTTGGCGGACACTGTGGAAACACCTGTCGGGCCGGCCGGAACCACATCTCAGACGTGCCAGAACCATGTGCATGAGATGCTGGAACCACACCCCGAACAGACGGAAAACACCTGCCAGACCCGTCTGAACAACGTGCCGAGCACGCCGGAGCCACCTGCTCGACTCGCCGGAACCACCTACCTGACATGCCCAAATCACCAGCCGGGTATGCCAGACCCACTTGGCGGACACTCCGGAATCATCTGCCGGACATGCCGGAACCAGCTCTCAGACACACCAGAACCACGTGCCGGAGACGCCGGAAGCACCTGCCGAGCATGCCGGAGCCACCTTCTCGACTCGCCAGAAACACCTGCCGGACACGCCAAAATCACCTGCCGGGTACGCCAGAACCACCTGGCGGACACTCCGAAACCACCTGTCGCGCATGCCGGAACCACATCTCAGACGTGCCGGAAGCACGTGCCGGACACGCCGGAATCACCTACCGGACAGACCGGAACCACCTGCCGAGCACGCCGGAGCCACCTGCCGGACCTGCCTGAACCAACTGTCGAGCATGCCAGAACCACCGGCTCGACCCTCCGGAACCACCGCCGGACATGCAAAATCACCTGCCGGCTACGCCAGAACCACTTGGCGAACACTCCGGAATCACCGGCCGGGCATGTGAGAACCACCTCTCAGACATGCCAGAACCAAGTGCCAATGATCCCGGAAGCACCTGCCGAGCACGCCGGAACCACCTGCTCGGCTGCACCACAACCAGTTGGTGAACACTTCGGAATCACGGGCCGGGCTTGCTGGAACCACCTGCCGGTCATGCCAAAATCACCTGCCAACTACGCCAGAACCGCTTGGCGGACACTTCGGAATCAGCTGCCGGGCATGACGGAACCAGCTCTCAGACGTGCCAGAACCATGTTCCAGACACGCTGGTACCACCTGCCGGACACGCCGGGACCACCTGCTTGACTCGCCAGAACCACCTGCCGGACCCGCCAAAATCACCAGCCGGCTACGCCACAACCACTTGTGGGACACTCCGTAATCACCTGCCGGGCATGCTGGAACCACCTCTCAGAGGTGCCACAACCACATGCCGGAGATGGCGGAAGCACCTGCCGAGAATGCCAGAAGTTCCTGATCCAATCCCCAGAACCACCTGCCGGACATGCCAAAATCAGCTGCCGGCTACGCCAGAACCACTTGGCGGACACTCCAGAATCACCAGCCGGTCATGCCAGCACAACTTCTCAGACGTGCCCGAAGCACGTGCCGGACAGGCCGGAACCATCTCCCGGACAGACCTGAACCACAGCAAACACTCGCCGGAACCACCTGCTTGACTCACCGGTCGCAGCTGCCGAACATGCCAAAATCACCTGCTCGCTACACAAGAACCACTTGGCGAACAAGCCGGAATCACGTGAAGGGCATACTGACACCACCTCTTAGACGTGCCAGAACCTCGTGTCGGAGACCCCAGAACCACATGACGGACACGCCGGAACCACCGGCTCGACTCGCCGGAACCACCGCCGGACATGCAAAATCACCTGCCGGCTACGCCAGAACCACTTAGCGAAGACTCCGGAATCACCTGCCGGGCATGCCGGAACCACCTCTCAAACATGCCAGAACCACATGTCAATGACACCGGAAGCACCTGCCGAGGAAGGTGGAACCACCTGCTCGACTCGCCAGAAAGACCTGCCAGACACGCGAAAATCACCTGCCGGCTACGCCACAACCAGTTGCTGAACACTTTGGAATCACCTGCCGGGCTGGCTGGAACCACCAGCCTCTCATGCCACCATCACCTGCCAGCTATGCAAGAACCACTTGCTGGACACTCCGGAAACACCTGTCTGCTCGGCCGGAAACACCTCTCAGACAAGCCAGAACCATGTGCCTGAGATGCCGGAACCACACCCCGAACAGACCGAAACCACCTGAAAGACATGCCTGAACCACCGGCTCGACTCGCCGGAACCATTGCCGGACATGCAAAATCACCTGCCGGCTACGGCAGAACCACTTGGCGAACACTCGGGAATCACCTGCCGGGCATGGCGGAACCACCTCTCAGACATGCCGGAACCACATGCCAATGACGCCATAAGCACCTGCCGAGCACGCCAGAACCACCAGCTCGACTCGCCAAAACCACGTGCTGGACACGCCAAAATCACCTGCCGGCTATGCCACAACCATTTGGTGAACACTTCGGAATCACCTGCCGGGCTGGCTGGAACCACCTGGCGGTCACGCCAACATCACCTGCCAGCTATGCCAGAACCACTTGGCGAACACTCGGGAATCACGTGCCGGGCATGCCGGAACCACCTCTCAGACTTGCCAGAACCATGTTCCGGACACGCCGGTAACACCTGCCGAGTATGCCTGAACCACCTGATCCACTCCCCAGAACCACCTGCTGGACACGCCAGAATCAGCTGCCGGCTATGCCAGAACCACTCGGCAGACACTCCGGAATCACCTGCCGGGCATGCCGGAACCACCTCTCAGAGGTGCCAGAACCACATGCCGGAGACTCAGGAATCACCTGCCGGGCATGCCGGAACCACCTCTCAGAGGTGCCAGAACCACATGCCGGACACTCCGGAATCACCTCCCGGGCTTGCCGGAACCATCTCTCAGACGTGCCACAACCACGTGCCGAAGATACCAGAAGCACCTGCCGAGCTCGCCGGAACCACCTGCTAGACATGCTGGAACCACCTGCCTCACAGGACAAAATCATATGCCGGCAACGCCAAAACCACTTGGTGGACACTCCAGAATCAACTTGCGGGCATGCCGGAACCACGTCATGGACAGACGGCAAACACCTGCCGGACCTGCCGGAACCACCTGACGAGCACGCCGGAACCACCTGCTCGACTCACCAGAGCCACCAGCCGGACACATCAGAAACACCTGCGGGGTACGCCAGAACCACTTGGAGGACTCTCCGTGATCACCTGAGAGGCATGCTGGAACCACCTCTCAGACGTGCCAGAACCATGAGCCGGACACGCCTCAACCACCTGCCAAGTATACCGGAACCACCTGATCCACTCCCCAGAACCACCTGCCGGACACGCCAAAATCAGCTGCCGGCTACGCCAGAAACACTTGGCGGACACTCCAGGATCACCTGCCGGGCATGCCAGCACAACCTCTCCAAAGTGCCAGAAGCACGTGCCGGACAGGCCGGAACCATCTCCGGGACAGACCGGAAACACAGGAAACACTCGCCAGAACCACCTGTTTGACTCACCGGTCCCACATGCCGGACACACCAAAATCACCTGCCCGCTACACCAGAACCGCGTGGTGGACAAGCCGGAATCATGTGAAGTGCATGCCGACACAACCTCTCAGACGTGCCAGAACCTCGTGCCGGACACCCCAGACCCACATGCTGGACAGACCGGAACCACCTGCCTGACACGCCGGAACCACCAGCTCGACTCGCCGGAACCATTGCCGGACATGCAAAATCACCTGCCGGCTACGGCAGAACCACTTGGCGAACACTCGGGAATCACCTGCCGGGCATGCCGGAACCACCTCTCAGACTTGCCAGAACCATGTTCCGGACACGCCGGTAACACCTGCCGAGTATGCCTGAACCACCTGATCCACTCCCCAGAACCACCTGCTGGACACGCCAGAATCAGCTGCCGGCTATGCCAGAACCACTCGGCAGACACTCCGGAATCACCTGCCGGGCATGCCGGAACCACCTCTCAGAGGTGCCAGAACCACATGCCGGAGACTCAGGAATCACCTGCCGGGCATGCCGGAACCACCTCTCAGAGGTGCCAGAACCACATGCCGGACACTCCGGAATCACCTCCCGGGCTTGCCGGAACCATCTCTCAGACGTGCCACAACCACGTGCCGAAGATACCAGAAGCACCTGCCGAGCTCGCCGGAACCACCTGCTAGACATGCTGGAACCACCTGCCTCACAGGACAAAATCATATGCCGGCAACGCCAAAACCACTTGGTGGACACTCCAGAATCAACTTGCGGGCATGCCGGAACCACGTCATGGACAGACGGCAAACACCTGCCGGACCTGCCGGAACCACCTGACGAGCACGCCGGAACCACCTGCTCGACTCACCAGAGCCACCAGCCGGACACATCAGAAACACCTGCGGGGTACGCCAGAACCACTTGGAGGACTCTCCGTGATCACCTGAGAGGCATGCTGGAACCACCTCTCAGACGTGCCAGAACCATGAGCCGGACACGCCTCAACCACCTGCCAAGTATACCGGAACCACCTGATCCACTCCCCAGAACCACCTGCCGGACACGCCAAAATCAGCTGCCGGCTACGCCAGAAACACTTGGCGGACACTCCAGGATCACCTGCCGGGCATGCCAGCACAACCTCTCCAAAGTGCCAGAAGCACGTGCCGGACAGGCCGGAACCATCTCCGGGACAGACCGGAAACACAGGAAACACTCGCCAGAACCACCTGTTTGACTCACCGGTCCCACATGCCGGACACACCAAAATCACCTGCCCGCTACACCAGAACCGCGTGGTGGACAAGCCGGAATCATGTGAAGTGCATGCCGACACAACCTCTCAGACGTGCCAGAACCTCGTGCCGGACACCCCAGACCCACATGCTGGACAGACCGGAACCACCTGCCTGACACGCCGGAACCACCAGCTCGACTCGCCGGAACCATTGCCGGACATGCAAAATCACCTGCCGGCTACGGCAGAACCACTTGGCGAACACTCGGGAATCACCTGCCGGGCATGCCGGAACCACCTCTCAGACTTGCCAGAACCATGTTCCGGACACGCCAGTACCACCTGCCGAGTATGCCGGAACCAGCTGATCCACTCCCCAGAACCACCTGCTGGACACGCCAGAATCAACTGCCGGCTATGCCAGAACCACTCGGCTGACACTCTGGAACCACCTGCCCGGCATGCCGGAACCACCTCTCAGAGGTGCCAGAACCACATGCCGGAGACTCAGGAATCACCTGCCGGGCATGCCGGAACCATCTCTCAGAGGTGCCAGAACCACATGCCGGACACTCCGGAATCACCTGCCGGGCGTGCCGGAAACATCTCTCAGACGTGCCACAACCACGTGCCGAAGAGACCAGAAGCACCTGCCGAGCTCGCCGGAACCACCTGCTGGACATGCCGGAACCACCTGCCTCACAGGCCAAAATCATATGCCGGCTACGCCAAAACCACTTGGTGGACACTCCAGAATCACCTTGCGGGCATGCCAGAACCACGTCATGGACAGATGGCAAACACCAGCCGGATCTGCCGGAACCACCTGCCGAGCACGCCGGAACCACCTGCTCGACTCACCAGAGCAACCTGCTGGACACATCATAAACACCCGTGGGGTACGCCAGAACCACTTGGAGGACTCTCCGGGATCACCTGCCTGGCATGCAGGAACCACCTCTCAGACGTGCCAGAACCATGTGCCGGACACGCCGCAACCACCTGCCGAGTATGCCAGAACCACCTGCTCCACTCCCCAGAACCACCTGCTGGACACGCCAAAATCACCTGCCGGCTACGCCAGAACCACTCGGCAGACACTCCGGAACCACCTCCAGGACAGACCGGAACCACCTGCCGGACACGCCGGGACCACCTGCTTGACTCTCCAGAACCACCTGCCGGACACGCCAGAATCACCCGCCGGCTACGCCAGAACCACTCGGCAGACACTCCGGAACCTCCTGCCGGGCATGCCGGAACCACCTCTCAGAGGTGCCAGAACCACATGCCGGACACTCAGGAATCACCTGCCGGGCATGCCGGAACCACCTGCTAGACATGCTGGAACCACCTGCCTCACAGGCCAAAATCATATGCCGGCTACGCCAAAACCACTTGGTGGACACTCCATAATCAACTTGCGGGCATGCCGGAACCACGTCATGGACAGACGGCAAACACCTGCCGGACCTGCCGGAACCACCTTCCGAGGACGCCGGAACCACCGGCTCGACTCGCCGGAACCATTGCCGGACATGCAAAATCACCTGCCGGCTGCGGCAGAACGACTTGGCGAACACTCGGGAATCACCTGCCGGCATGGCGGAACCACCTCTCAGACATGCCGGAATCACATGCCAATGACACCGGAAGCACCTGCCGAGCACGCCAGAGCCACCTGCTCGACTCGCCAAAACCACCTGCTGGACACGCCAAAATCACCTGCCGGCTACGCCACAACCATTTGGTGAACACTTCGGAATGACCTGCCGGGCTGGCTGGAACCACCTGCCGGTCACGCCAACATCACCTGCCAGCTATGCCAGAACCACTTGGCGAACACCATGGAAACACCTGTCGGGCCGGCCGGAACCACCTCTCAGACGTGCCAGAACCATGTGCCTGAGATGCCGGAACCACACCCCCAACAGACCGAAACCACCTGCCAGACCCGCCTGAACCACCTGCCGAGCACGCCGGAACCACCTACTCGACTCGCCGGAACCACCTACCTGACACGCCAAAATCACCTGCCGGGTATGCCAGAGCCACTTGGTGGACACTCCGGAATCATCTGCTGGACATGCCAGAACCAGCTCTCAGACACACCAGAACCACGTGCTGGACACGCCGGAAGCACCTGCTGAGCATGCCTGAGCCACATGCTCGACTTGCAAGAAACACCTGCCAGACACGCCAAAATCACCTGCCGGGTACGCCAGAACCACGTGGCGGACACTCCGGAATCACCTGTTGGTCATGCCGGAACCACCTCTCAGACGTGCCAGAACCTCGTGCCGGACACGCCAGAACCACCTGCCGGACAGACCGGAACCACCTGCCGGACACGCCGGATCCGCCGGCTCGACTCGCCCGAACCACCGCCGGACATGCAAAATCACCTGCCGGCTACGCCAGAACCACGTGGCGGACACTCCGGAATCAACTGCCGCGCATGCCGGAACCACCTCTCAGACGTGCCAGAACCTCGTGCCGGACACGCCAGAACCACCTGCCAGACAGACCGGAACCACCGTCCGGACACGCCGGAACCACCGGCTCTACTTGCCGGAACCAATGCCGGACATGAAAAATCACCTGCCGGCTATGCCAGAACCACTTGGCGAACACTCCGGAATCACCTTCCGGGCATGCGGGAACCACCTCTCAGACGTGCCAGAACCATCTTCCGGACACGCCGGTACCACCTGCCGAGCTCGCCGGAAACACCTGCTGGACACGCCAAAATCACCTGCCGGCTACGCCAGAACCACTCGGCAGACACTCCGGAACCACCTCCAGGACAGACCGGAACCACCTGCTGGACACGCCAAAATCACCTGCCGGCTATGCAAGAACCACTCGGCAGACACTCCGGAATCACCTGCCGGGCATGCCGGAACCACCTCTCAGAGGTGCCAGAACCACATGCCGGAGACTCCGGAATCACCTGCCGGACATGCCGGAACCACCTCTCAGAGGTGCCAGAACCACATGCCGGACACTCCGGAATCACCTCCCGGGCTTGCCGGAAACATCTCTCAGACGTGCCACAACAACGCCCCGAAGAGACCAGAAGCACCTGCCGAGCTCGCCGGAACCACCTGCTAGACATGCTGGAACCACCTGCCTCACAGGCCAAAATCATATGCCGGCTACGCCAAAACCACTTGGTGGACACTCCAGAATCAACTTGCGGGCATGCCGGAACCACATCATGGACAGACGGCAAACACCTGCCGGACCTGCCGCAACCACCTGCCGAGCACGCCGGAGCCACCTGCTCGACTCACCAGAGCCACCAGCCGGACACATCAGAAACACCTGCGGGGTACGCCAGAACCACTTGGAGGACTCTCCGTGATCACCTGAGAGGCATGCCGGAACCACCTCTCAGACGTGCCAGAACCATGAGCCGGACACGCCTCAACCACCTGCCGAGTATACCGGAACCACCTGATCCACTCCCCAGAACCACCTGCCGGACAGGCCAAAATCAGCTGCCGGCTACGCCAGAAACACTTGGCGGACACTCCAGGATCACCTGCCGGGCATGCGAGCACAACCTCTCCAAAGTGCCAGAAGCACGTGCCGGACAGGCCGGAACCATCTCCCGGACAGACCGGAAACACAGGAAACACTCGCCAGAACCACCTGTTTGACTCACCGGTCCCACCTGCCGGACACGCCAAAATCACCTGCCCGCTACACCAGAACCGCTTGGTGGACAAGCCGGAATCACGTGAAGTGCATGCCGACACAACCTCTCAGACGTGCCAGAACCTCGTGCCGGACACCCCAGACCCACATGCTGGACAGACCGGAACCACCTGCCTGACACGCCGGAACCACCGGCTCGAATCGCCGGAACCATTGCCGGACATGCAAAATCACCTGCCGGCTACGGCAGAACCACTTGGCGAACACTCGGGAATCACCTGTCGGGCATGGCGGAACCACCTCTCAGACATGCCGGAACCACATGCCAATGACACCGGAAGCACCTGCCGAGTACGCCAGAACCACCTGCTCGACTCGCCAAAACCACATGCTGGACACGCCAAAATCACCTGCCGGCTACGCCACAACCATTTGGTGAACACTTCGGAATGACCTGCAGGGCTGGCTGGAACCACCTGGCGGTCACGCCAACATCACCTGCCAGCTATGCCAGAACCACTTGGCGAACACCATGGAAACACCTGTCGGGCCGGCCGGAACCACCTCTCAGACGTGCCAGAACCATGTGCATGAGATGCCGGAACCACACCCCGAACAGACCGAAACCACCTGCCAGACCCGCCTGAACCACCTGCCGAGAACGCCGGAGCCACCTGTTCGACTCGCTGGAACCACCTGCCGCACAGGCCAATATTAACTCCTGGCTATGCCAGAACCACCTGGGGGACGGTCCGGAATCACCTGCCAGCCATGGCGGAACCACCTCTCAGACGTACCAGAACCACCTGCCGGAGAAGCTGGAAACACGTCCTGGACAGTCTGGAACCACCTGCCGGCCAAGCCTGAACCACCTGCCAAGCACAACGGGACAACCTGCCAGACACGCCAAAATCACCTGCGTGTTATGCCAGAACCACTTGGAGGACTCTCTGGGATGACCTGCCGGGCATGCCGGAACCACCTCTCAGACGTGCCAGAACCATGTGGCGGACAGTCCGGAATCACCTGTTGGGCATGCGCAACCACCTCTGAGACGTACCAGAACCACATGCCGTGCAGGCTGGAACCACCTACAGGACAGACCGGAATCACCTTTCGGGCATGCCGGAACCACCTGTCAGATGTGCCAGAAACACGTGCCGGAGACGCCGGAAGCACCTGCCAAGCACGTTGGAACCACCTGCTCAACTCGCCTGAACCACCTGCCGGACATGACAAAATCACCTGCCGACTATGCCAGAACCACTTGGCGAACACTCCGGAATCACTTGCCGGGCATGCCGGAACCACCTCTCAGATATGCCAGAACCACGTGCCAATGACCCCGGAAGCACCTGCCGAGCACGCCGGAACCACCTGCTTGACTCGCCAGAACGACATGCCGGACACGCAAAAATCACCTGCCGGCTACGCCACAACCAGTTGGGGAACACTTCGGAATCACCTGCCGGGCTTGCTGGAACCACCTGCCGGTCATGCCAAAATCACCTGCCAACTACGCCAGTACCACTTGGCGGACACTGTGGAAACACCTGTCGGGCCGGCCGGAACCACATCTCAGACGTGCCAGAACCATGTGCATGAGATGCTGGAACCACACCCCGAACAGATGGTAAACACCTGCCAGACCCGTCTGAACAACCTGCCGAGCACGCCGGAGCCACCTGCTCGACTCGCCGGAACCACCTACCTGTCATGCCCAAATCACCAGCCGGGTATGCCAGAACCACCTGGGGGACAGTCCGGGATCACCTGCCAGCCATGGCGGAACCACCTCTCAGACGTACCAGAACCACCTGCCGGAGAAGCTGGAAACACGTCCTGGACAGACTGGAACCACCTGACGGCCATGCCTGAACCACCTGCCGAGCACGGCGGAACCACCCGCCGGACACGCCAAAATCACCTGCGGGCTACGCCAGAACCACTTGGACCACTCTCCGAAATGACCTGCCGGGCATGTTGGAACAACCTCTCAGACGTGCCAGAAGCACGTGGCGGACAGTCTGTAATCACCCGTTGGGCATACGCAACCACCTCTGAGACGTACCAGAACCACGTGCCGTGCACGCCGGAACCACCTACCGGACAGACCGGAATCAACTTTTGGGCATGCCGGAACCACCAGTCAGATGTGCCAGAAACACGTGCCGGAGACGCCGGAAGCACCTGCCGAGCACGTCGCAAGCACCTGCTCAACTCGCCTGAACCACCTGCCGGACACGCCAAAATCACCTGCCCGCTACACCAGCACCACTTCGGGGACAAGCCGGAATCACGTGAGGGGCATGCCGGCACAGCCTCTCAGACTGAACCTCGTGCCGGACACCACAGAACCACCTGCCGGACAGACCGGAACCACCTGCCGGACGCTGGAACCACTGGCTCGACCCGCCGGAACGACCGCTGGACATGCAAAATCACCTGCCGGCTACGCCGGAAACACTTGGCGAACACTCCGGAATCACCTGCCAGCCATGGCGGAACCACCTCTCAGACGTACCAGAACCACCTGCCGGAGAAGCTGGAAACACGTCCTGGACAGTCTGGAACCACCTGCCGGCCAAGCCTGAACCACCTGCCAAGCACAACGGAACAACCTGCCAGACACGCCAAAATCACCTGCGTGTTATGCCAGAACCACTTGGAGGACTCTCTGGGATGACCTGCCGGGCATGCCGGAACCACCTCTCAGACGTGCCAGGACCATGTGGCGGACAGTCCGGAATCACCTGTTGGGCATGCGCAACCACCTCTGAGACGTACCAGAACCACGTGCCGTGCACGCCGGAACCACCTACCGGACAGACAGGAATCAACTTTTGGGCATGCCGGAACCACCAGTCAGATGTGCCAGAAACACGTGCCGGAGACGCCGGAAGCACCTGCCAAGCACGTTGGAACCACCTGCTCAACTCGCCTGAACCACCTGCCGGACATGCCAAAATCACCTGCCGACTATGCCAGAACCACTTGGCGAACACTCCGGAATCACTTGCCGGGCATGCAGGAACCACCTCTCAGACATGCCAGAACCCCGTGCCAATGACCACGGAAGCACCAGCCGAGCATGCCGGAACCACCTGCTCGACTCGCCAGAACCACCTGCCGATCACGCAAAAGTCACCTTCCGGCTACGCCACAACCAGTTGTTGAACACTTTGGAATCACCTGCCAGGCTTGCTGGAACCACCTGCCAGTCATGCCAAAATCACCTGCCAACTACGCCAGAACCGCTTGGCGGACACTGCGGAAACACCTGTCGGGCCGGCTGGAACCACATCTCAGACGTGCCAGAAACGTGTTCATGAGATGCTGGAACCACACCCCGAACAGACGGAAAACACCTGCCAGAACCGCCTGAACCACCTGCTGAGCACGCCGGAACCACCTGCTCGACTCACCGGTACCACCTCCCTGACACGCCAAAATCACCTGCTGGGTATGCCAGAACCACTTGGCGGACACTCCGGAATCATCTGCCGGACATGCCGGAACCAGCTCTCAGACACACCAGAACCAAGTGCCGGAGACGCCGGAAGCACCTGCCGAGCATGCCGGAGCCACCTGCTCGACTCGCCAGAAACACCTGCCGGACACGCCAAAATCACCTGCCGTGTATGCCAGAACCACCTGCCGGACACGCCAAAATCACCTGCCCGCTACAACAGCACCACTTCGGGGACAAGCCGGAATCACGTGAGGGGCATGCCGGCACAGCCTCTCAGACTGAACCTCGTGCCGGACACCACAGAACCACCTTCCGGACAGACCGGAACCACCTGCCGGACACGCCGGAACCACCGGCTCGACCCGCCGGAACGACCGCTGGACATGCAAAATCACCTGCCGGCTACGCCGGAAACACTTGGCGAACACTCCGGAATCACCTGCCGGGCATGCCGGAACCACCTCTCAGATATGCCAGAACCACGTGCCAATGACCCCGCAAGCACCTGCCGAGCACGCCGGAACCACCTGCTCGACTCGCCAGAACCACCTGCCGGACACGCAAAAATCACCTGCCGGCTACGCCACAACCCGTTGGGGAACACTTCGGAATCACCTGCCGGGCTTGCTGGAACCAACTGCCGGTCATGCCCAAATCACCTGCCAACTACGCCAGTACCACTTGGCGGACACTGTGGAAACACCTGTCGGGCCGGCCGGAACCACATCTCAGACGTGCCAGAACCATGTGCATGAGATGCTGAAACCACACCCCGAACAGACGGAAAACACCTGCCAGACCCGTCTGAACAACCTGCCGAGCACGCCGGAGCCACCTGCTCGACTCGCCGGAACCACCTACCTGACATGCCCAAATCACCAGCCGGGTATGCCAGAACCACTTGGCGGACACTCCGGAATCATCTGCCGGACATGCCGGAACCAGCTCTCAGACACACCAGAACCACGTGCCGGAGACGCCGGAAGCACCTGCCGAGCATGCCGGAGCCACCTGCTCGACTCGCCAGAAACACCTGCCGGACACGCCAAAATCACCTGCCGGGTACGCCAGAACCACCTGGCGGACACTCCGAAACCACCTGTCGCGCATGCCGGAACCACCTCTCAGACGTGCCGGAAGCACGTGCCGGACACGCCGGAATCACCTACCGGACAGACCGGAACCACCTGCCGAGCACGCCGGAGCCACCTGCCGGACCTGCCTG